>NC_142649.1:43044166-43195378 GCF_055504915.1 Nelumbo nucifera
AGGGAGTCCAGCACCACCCAAAGGGAGATGTCAAAGATCCTGTTAGGCGTGGCCAGTCGAGTCCTGCGCTAGCTCTGTCTAGCTCATCTCCTCTAACAATCGGCATGCAGCAACTCTCATCACAACAGGAGGAAGTGTTGGAAGATCCGGTGGTTGTTGAAGATGTCACAGAACGTGCAGTGGGGCCTGATTGTGATTCTCTAGAAAGAGAGGTTAGTACTGATATGTCTGAGGGGCTTCCAGTTGAGAAGGCAGTGGCTGAGACTTTCCCAGTGGGAACAATCTGGGGGCCAGGATGGTGAAGTGGGGGTGGAAAATAGGAAGATGAAGGCTGTAGAGGAGGCAGGAAGAGGTGGTAAGAAGAAGTTAGTCTATAACAGGAAAAGATGAGTAGAGGGTCTTAACACTGGATTGGAAGGGAAGAGGGAGGAGAAGTTGAGAATAGGAGTGGCTCTACGGAGGAACAACAGGGAGGATAAAGTAACAGAAGGGACAAGAAGGGAAGGGGATCAAGGGGTTTTGGAAGAGGCATGTAAGGGAGGTGTGGATTTAAATACTTTAGTCAAGAAGGAGGTGTCAAGGGGTAAATTGTTGGGTTTAATCTTCTAGGGAGGGAAAGATTTTGCAAGAAGAGCCTTTGAACAGTTCAAGAAAGCCAGGAGCAAAGAGAAGAGCAAGAGAGAGGATGTCCTATCGAAGAGCAGTGGCTAGGATGAAAAAGGGAGAGAGGAGAAGGTTATAGGAGAGGATATGCGAGAAATTGGGCCTCTATTTGTTTGTAGGGGTCAGACAGGGTTTTGAGGATGAGGATTTTGAGCTGGAACACTAGGGATCTGAGGGAGAAGAAAAGAAGAGCAGTGGCCAGGAACTTAATCAGAAGATTCAAACCAAAGGTTGACCTTCTCCAGGAAACAAAGTTAGAGACTTTCAACATGAACCTAAAGGAAGAGATCTGGGGGCAAAGGTCGCGGGGAGTAGCTGGATGCTGAGGGGCTTTCAGTGTGGGAGGGGGGGGTTAATTAGTTAATTTAATCGAACTATAAATATAATAGTTTGATAACCCAATATACATCTCATTGGTTCTGGTGCTCCCTGAGTTTGAAATGATAAGGAGATCAGATTTGGGAGCAAATTTTTGGAATGTACTTGAAATCTAGAATTGTAACAGCCAATAGTATGTCTCTTGCTGGTTTGTAGTTGTTGTATTTTTGTCAAGGTGCCATCTTGTCATCCTTTTTGTAATCTATTTTCTATTAATAATTTTTTTTTGTTACTCTTCAAAAAGGTTTAGTTGATATTTAAATTTCATTCCTTTTTGTAAATTCATCCAGCGAGATTAAGATCATATATAATAATGATACACATTCTGTCTCTTCTTGTTATTCCACTATGTCATTATGTGGTATTTAGTAATGCAAACTGATTATATTAGAGGAAAATCAAGACAATCATGTAGGAGAAATGGACGACTTTGCAAAAAAGGGGAAAAGTGAAACAGAAAAAGAATGGTAGGAAAGGTATTTCACCCACAAACAGAATCCTAACTATTTTAGAAGAAAATCAAGGCAAATATGTTTTATTGCATGGTTAAACTATCAACATTGAAAAGTGCACCAATAGGTCAATTTTGAGAAGCACACAATGGATACCCATGCAATCCTATAGTGGATTCTATCCTTCCCTTGATTATTTCTTCAGACTTGAGTATCCGGATGGATTTAATAGATTTGAGAGTGATGAGGTTGTTTCCCTTCTCGATTCTCTTATATATTTTTCCTTTCCCCAATAGGTATTGATCAGATAGTTTAGTCCATAGACTCCCTAGGTAGTTTTCTTGTTCCTCCTTTTACAAGATTTTGTATTTGTCCCCTAAATTCCCCTTGCCTTCAAACAAAACTCTCTAGAATGGTCCTATTACACAAAAATAAAAAATAAAAGCTTTATGCCAGGAAGCTGTTCTGGAGATAATCAACACTTGTGATGCTTCAATGAAGACAAAAAGCTTGGTGTCTCTTATCTCATGTGTGCAACCATGTATTCTTTGTTTTAAGTGCTTAAACCGTCAACTAACTAATCTTTCATGTCCTTATAAGATAGTGATATGGAACAACTTTCACATCTTAGGATCTCTTGGTATCTCCCATAAGATATTGTAGATCTATTCTCCTCTCAATTGACTCTCCTCAGTAGTAATAAGATACCAAAATATATATATATATATATATATATATATATATATATCTTATTGAGATACTAGTGTGCAAGTTGGGTGGTTTGGGTTGGGTTGAGGGTCACCCAGGCTAACCCTAAGACATAGACAGTGGCTTCAATTCTGCCCCAACAAGAGGTTAATCCTGAGTTTACCAACTCAGGCCCAACGCGAGCTTAACCCAACACAACTTGGGGCAGGCTTAGGCTCAATCAGGCTCAGGAAAGCTTGATTGGACCAGAGCAAGTTGGTCAGATTTGAATGGTTTTTCAATGTATTTTTTACATTCACCTTTTATTGGACTTTTTTAATCAATAACTGTAATGATTTATTTAAAAATCAAATCAGAATACAATCAAACATTGAAATTGGGAGAGATAAGCTCTCTTAATTCTCACCCTAAATCTTACTTCAAGTTACAACCGAGCCCAAAAAAGAAGACTTCTACCACTCTTGTCATCCTCGGTGATCACCCAAATCCAGCTTCTCTTTTTAGAAGAGTAAATGAAAATTCATTAAATCAGAAAAGATGAGTAAAATCCAAATGGTGACAAGGTATCACCACTACTCACACAACAACTAACTCTTAAAAAGAAAATAAATTAATCCAAATTACAACAGCTGAATCTCTAGAACATTCCAAAAACTCTTCCCAATTTCAGATCTGCTGATTTGATCAAATTCTGGTAGCACCCAAACCCAATCCGCTACTAGCTTCCCAACCAGAGCAACTAGTGTTTCAGTGTTCTTTGATCTGTCATCAAATAGTTTTCTATTTCTTTCATTCCAAAGAACCCAGCACACCGCAAAAGGAATGCAGCTCCAAACTATCCTTGATTTCCTGATCCTGTTAAAGCTTGGCCAGGAAGAGAAGACTTCTGCCGTAGAGCTTGGCTGGGAAACACTCTCCCCAAATAAAGAGAAGTAGAAGCTCCAAATGACCTTTGCTGTCTTGCAAGAGTAGAACAGATGAAAGACAGTTTCTTCACCCTCCCAACATAATACGCAGACATTTGCCAAGTAAATCCCTCTGCTATTTAGCGGGTCAGCAGTAAGTATGCTGTCCAAAGCAGCTAACCAAGTGAAAGCTTCCACTCTGGGAGGAACTGGGTTCCCCCAAATCCCCTCCAATTGATCTGAGTTCAGCTGATCCTTCACCAACGCCATGTAGAAAGACACCCTATCCCTGGACTCTTTCCACCACAACCCATCCCTCAAAGAGGGAGAGACTTCAACTTTCTGAAGTGTTTCCAGCAGCTGAACACATTCTGCGACCTCCCGGTCCAGCAATGGTCTTCTAAACTTGGGACACCATACAATCTGGTCACCCCTCAGTTCAAAGCAATGGGCTACCTTGATTTGATGTTCAGTCAACTTGTACAGCTCCGGGCATACCACACAAAGTTTTCCTGCTGCACACCACTCATCCTCCCAAAAAATCTTATCCTTGACCCATCACCTACCTTAAATCTAACTGAAGATTTAAACATTTGATTGAAATGCATTATTCCCTTCCATACACTCACCCCATAAGAATTTGAAACCTCCCTTGATTCCCATCCAAACCTCACCAACCCATATTTGTCAGCTACTACTCCCCTCCAAAGAGACCCTCTCTCCTTCTCCAACCCAAACCTCCACAGCCATTTACCCAAAAGGACCTCGTTGAAAGCCTTTACCCTCCTAATTCCCAAACCCCAAAATCCATCTTTCTCCCTATTCCTTTCTTACCTTAGTCAAACACCTTCTTCCTGACGTCACATACCTTTTAAATTTTGAGCAATTGAAACCTAGAAGCCTTCTTTTGTCCTCTTCACCCTTCCTAAACAGATTGGCCTTCCTACTATCATTAATGTCAACATTCATGACCTGGGCCCCACTTGATTCTCCATTGAGCCCGGCAATCTTAATCATCTCTTTAAAATCCACCAACTTCTTCTTATTAAGGTCGTCCACGTGTCCCACCTCCCCTTTCTCCATGTCATCTTCGCAACCCACTAAAACAACCGAACCCTCCCTTTCAGTTAAGCTAGCCTACTTCAGTTGAGCCCCACACAATCCCTAACTCTTCAATTTCTTACAAGCTCCAACTTCATCATGATCCATCCAGCCTTCCCCATTCTTTTTCTTAAAATACCAAAAATACCCTCATCTTCTGAACACTACCTGTCCGTTTGGCTTCTCACTCACATCGTCTGAACACTAAGCTCTCTTGTAGCTGAACTCCCTCCACTCTTCAAATTCATCCACCCCCCTTAAAGGGTAGGTCCCTTCAACGACAAGTCTTAATTCATACCTCTCCCTAGCAAAGCAGAGAGATAACAACGTTTGCACCATCTAGATCTCTGCAACTTCCACCAGAATCTGCGCAACATTCAAGTTCTGCCATGAAATCGTTTTTGCCTCCACAAATCTAAACCTTCCACAAGCATCCCCACAGCTTTGAACGTAGGAAAAATCCAAGAATGTAAAAGGAATACCAAAAATTATAATCCAGACCAAGCTCGACAAACCCACATCTCTGATAGCACCAACAAGGGGAAACCACCTCCCAATTCTAATATCCGGATGTCGCACATTATTTTGTTCTCACTCCAGAATAAGGTTCACCTCCACCACACTAACAAACGTAGAGAGGAAGAATCCAACATTTAGTTTCCTTACCTACAAAGATTTTCTTGGGCACCATACAGCAACAGCCCACTCCCTAACCTCTTCCACATCTGAATGAGAATTAACAAATCAACCACCAAACTCCTCTCCAACACCCTACGATTAACATGAACATCATTTGTTGGGTTCACAAACACCTCCATCCCAACTCAATGTTAGTGCTTATAGTTTCTAAAAAGCATAGTTGTCAAGGTAACACCTAGGCAACAAGGCACCCTTGGAGGCTCACCTTGCCTAATCACCAAGCAGTTTTGTACAGTTTGTTATAAAATACTTTTATATTCTTAATTTTTTGAGGTTATAATTATAAAATAGACATTATTAAACTAAAATAGTCATTCTGTGTGTTTATATAGTAGTTTCTTTTTATTATTTTCTTATTTGTTAGGACTAAATCAACACAAAAAATGCTAAATGCTGTATTGAACCCTCAAAGACTTAAACAGCTGAACCAATAAGTAAGGAAGAACTTAAAATGTTGTCTAATCAACACATTTTCTTCTTCCACATCTTCTTCTTCTTATTCTTCCACCTTTTTTTCTTCTTTTCCTATAACAAAAAAGGGGGGTTCAGGCCCAATATTTTTTAAATTTTCTTTTCTTCCTTCTTTTTCTTCTCATGAATATATTGGAATATGTTGATTTTCTATAATTTAACATGAAGTTTATACTTTTCTTACGAAAATCATGGATAATTATTAAGGAAATATGGTTATGGAACCTAGGGAACTACCCTAGGATATATGTTTTTTACTTAAAAAAAATCCATTGCCTAGGCACCCCCCTGTCACCTAGCCTCACCTTGGTGCCTTGAAAACCATGCTAAAAAACCCTTAACCCTTGGAAGCAATGAAATAGTGAAAGGCCAATGAATAGAAAGGAACATCTAAATTTGCATATTTACACCCCACTGTGAGTAATAAGGTTAATGAAGATAAATTATCATGGAACCTTTGTACACCTTCCATTACCACCAAAATCTCAGCCCTTGAGGAAACCCCTTTACCAACTAGGCCTGAAAAAACTGCATATGTTTTGCCCTCCTCATTTCTGAAAACACCTCCAAAGCCCGATGGCCCTAGGTTACCCGCACTGTTTCCATCAAAATGATTTTCTTTCTCCATCTAATTAATGATATCATTCTAAAGTCTTAATGGTCCCGAAAAAAGGTCATCATCATTGCAGCTGCATGGTCATGTTCTTGCGAGACATTCTGTGTCCAGTTGTCCTGATGTGATATTCTTTGAACATGCCTTAACATAAAGCACATTTCTCCGAATCAAACTGTGATGAAGAACCAGCGTGAAAAGCAGCAGTTGGATCTGGTGTGGGATTCTGAGTAGGTTGTCGATCTGAACCAAGATAGGAGATATCAAACCTACGTCTACACTTCCAAACACCATGACCAGGGATGTTGCACAATTGACATATAATATTGCTACATCCACGACCTCTTCTGGAACCATCATTTTGGTTCCCACGACCGGCTCTGCCTCTACCGCAGATCCAAATAATTAACCATCATTTCGGGGTACTGCACATTTCTTTGGGGCAATTTAGTTACTTGGAGAAGCAAGAAGCAAAGTGTAGTTGCTAGAAGCAATGTTGAGGCTGAATTCAGATCAATGGCTCAAGGAGTGTGTGAGGTTCTTTGGCTAAAGAGGGTGCTAGTAGATCTTAAGAGACCAGTGAGTTTTCCTATGAAATTGTATTGTGATAACAAAGCAGCTATCAACATTGCTCATAATCTGGTTCTACATGACAGGACTAAACATGTTGAGATTGACAGACACTTTATAAAGGAGAAACTTGAAGAAGGAATAATTTGCACTCCGTTTGTACCAACCACGCAGCAAGTTGTAGATGTTTTGACTAAGGGCTTGTTGAGATAGCCATTTGAATTTCAAGTTAGCAAGTTGGGCATGATAGATATCTTTGCACCAATTTGACAAGATATGATTTGCGGCAAATTAAGAAAGATATGATTTGCTGCAAATTTAGAAAGATTTGATTTGATTGATTATAGATTTGAATAAATTTAGGAAAGATTAGATTTGAATAAAATTAGGAAAGTCATATCCTAGGATTAAGGGAAAGATTTAATCAATCCCTAATTGAGAGAGATTCTAGGAGTAATTGAGAGAGATCCTAGGAGTTTGTCTCTCCTATCTTTTCTTATTTAAGTTGTATGCTCAACATGTTTTATCAACACATTATCAATACAGAAGTATTTCTTCTTCTCTCCCTCTTCATTTCTTCTTCTCTTCCTCTTTATTTTTCCACATGGTATCAGAGCTTTAGGGTCCGATCATGAATTTTAAGGCCGCCATGGTTGGCTCTGTTTCAGCCTCTTCGGATGCTACTAGTGGTGTGACATCTTTGAAGGGAGGTATTCAATCAACAGCCATCTCTCTCTCTGAGAATTCTCTTCAGATTACCATTCACAAATTGAATGGAAAGAATTATCTTGAGTGGTCTCAGTCCGTGCGGTTGGTGATCGACGGCAAAGGGAAACTCGGCTATTTGAATGGCAAAGTAAAACCGCCAGCCACTGATGATCCAAAGTACAGGCAGTGGCGTTCTGAAAATTCTATGGTTACTGCCTGGCTGATCAACTCTATGGATCCTGTGGTTGGAAAACCATTCATGTTCCTGCCGACTGCTCGTGATGTGTGGGAAGCTGTTAGGGAAACCTATTCAGATCTGGACAATCATTCACAATTGTTCGAACTGAATGCCCAAATGTGGAAGATGCAGCAAGGTAAGCATGAAGAAACTGATTATTATAATGAGATGATGGTTGTTTGGCGGGAGCTGGATTTATTTGAAGAAGAATGGGAAAGTCCGAGTGACAGTGCTCGGTACAAAAAGAAGATAGAAAGAGGTCGGGTCTTTCTCTTCTTGGCTGGTTTGAATAAAGAACTCGATGAGGTTCGGGGACGTATCTTAGGGCGAAAGCCCTTGCCTACTATAAGAGAAGTTTTTTCAGAAGTGCGTAGAGAAGAAGCACGGCGGCAAGTGATGTTGAAGAATGTTAATGAAACGAAAACTGAGAATGAAGGGTCCGCTCTTGTGGCCCAAGGTGCAGACGTAGACGGAGATAAACGAGGAGGAAAGCAAAGGCCTTGGTGTGATCATTGTAAAAATCTATGGCATACTCGGGAAACCTGCTGGAAGCTACACGGGAAACCAGCAGGTTGGAAGAAAAAATCAGACAGTGACAACAAGTCAGGGGGAGATGTCCGCGCGCTTCAAGTAAGCAATTCGGATCCAGGGCAGCAATCATCCTCAGAGTCTCTTCCTTTCACAAAAGAACAAATAGAGCACTTATATAAAATGTTTCAATCTCAATCATTAAGAAACTCTAACCCATCCTGCTCTCTAGCCCAGTCAGGTAATTTTTTCACTGCAGCCATTGCTTGTACCAAATCTAATGGCTCTTGGATATTAGATTCAGGTGCCACTGATCATATGACCGGCACTTCACAATTCTTCTCTTCATATACACCATGTGCAAGGAATCAAAAGGTTAAAATTGCATATGGTTCCTTTGCTACTGTTGCTGGGAAAGGAACTATGTCTATTTCTCCTTCTCTAAACCTTAAAGATGTTCTACATGTTCCTAACCTATCATACAATCTATTATCTGTCAGAAAACTAACCCTTGATCATAATTGTCGGGTTAATTTTTTGTCTTCTTGTTGTGAATTTCAGGATTTAACCTCGGGGAAGATGATTGAGGGTGCTAAACTGGATGGCGGCCTCTACCTCTTTTATAAAGGATCAACCTTTGGAAGGCAAGACCGACAGACTTGTTTCAGCTCTATCTCGGTTTCTAGTGACAGTGAAGTTTTGTTATGGCATTATTGGTTAGGACATCCTAGCTTTCAATATTTAAAGCATCTATTTCCCAAGTTATTCATGAATAAAAATCATTCATGTTTTAAGTGTGAATCTTGTGAATTAGCAAAACATCATCGTGTTGTTTTTCCATCCCAACCATATAAAAAATCAAAACCATTTACCATGATTCACAGTGATGTTTGGGGTCCTTCTAGAGTAACAACTCTTTCTGGAAAGTGTTGGTTCATTACTTTTATTGATGATCATACTAGGGTCACTTGGGTTTTCCTTTTAAAAGAGAAATCAGATGCTGAAACTGTGTTTAAAACTTTCTATAACATGGTTCAAACACAATTTCAGACTCAGATTAAAATTTTTCGCAGTGATAATGGAAAGGAATTTTTTAACAATGTGTTAGGGAATTTTTTTGCTGAGAAAGGAATTGTACACCAAAGTTCGTGTAATAATACACCTCAACAAAATGGGGTGGCTGAAAGGAAAAACAAACATCTCCTTGAAGTTGCTAGAGCCCTAAGCTTTCAAACTAAGGTTCCTAAGTATCTTTGGGGAGAAGCCGTTTTAACAGCCACTTATTTGATTAACAGACTGCCTACATGAATTTTGGATTTTAAAACACCCATACAGGTTTTCATTGACTGTTTTCCAAACTCTCGGCTAGTGACAAACATTCCCTTAAAAATTTTTGAAAGTGTGGCCTTTGTTCATAACCATGATCCTAAACGTTCAAAACTTGATCCAAAAGCACATAAATGTATTTTTGTAGGCTATCCCACTAATCAAAGAGGTTACAAATGCTTGATCCAGTTTTGAAAAGGATGTTTGTGACTATAGATGTCACATTCTTTGAAGGAACCTCCTACTACAGACACTCCCATCTTCAGGGGGGAGAGCAACACTAGTGAAGATGGTCTTTTAATTGGTTCTGATTTAATGTTTGAATTTGTCCATAACGATGTTCCTCACAACCAGTCACCGAAAGAAAGTAAGGCAGAAAATACAAAATCAATGGAAACAAATGAATTAAATATTAAAAATGAACAACCTTCGGTGATGTCATCTCAAAATAAAAAAGCTGAAACAACAGAGATGTGTGCGAAACAGTATAAAGGCCTTGTATATTCAAGGGAACATCTAGCACTGAAAAGGAGAGGCACTATTCCGCAGCATCAACAAGAATCTGATCTGAGGGTGGATCATGAAATTCATGATAATTCTCCAAAAATACCTGAAAATATTCCTCCAGGTAATTCTAATTCTTCCAGTCAGCTTGATCTTCCCATTGCTCTTAGGAAAGGTGTTAGGTCTTGTACAAAACATCCTTTGTCAAATTTTGTATCTTACAAAAATATTTCACCTTCATATTGTGCCTTTATTTCACAAGTGTCTAGTGTTTCCATTCCTAACAGTATCCAGGAGGCTCTAAATGTTCTTGAGTGGAAAGAAACTGTTTTTGAGGAGATGAGAGCTTTGGAAAAGAATTCTACTTGGGAGAAAGTGGATCTGCCGGATGGAAAGACAGTTGTTGGTTGTAAATGGGTGTTCACTCTGAAGTACAACTCAGATGGATCCTTGGAGAGATATAAGGCTCACCTAGTAGCTAAAGGCTTTACTCAGACGTATGGAGTGGACTACTCTGAGACCTTTTCTCCAGTGGCGAAACTAAATACAGTTCGAGTACTCTTATCTGTTGCAGCTAACCTTGACTGGCCACTGAATCGGCTGGATGTGAAGAATGCCTTTTTGAATGGAGACTTGGAAGAAGAAGTATATATGGAGCCTCCACCTGGTTTCACTGAAAAGTTTGGAACTAAGGTATGCAAGCTAAAAAAGTCTCTATATGGACTTAAACAGTCTCCAGAGCCTGGTTTGAAAGATTCACAAGGTTCGTTAAAAGTCAAGGATATAGTCAAGGACAATCTGATCATACTCTTTTCACAAAAAGATCCACCGAAGACAAGGTATCACTTCTGATTGTCTATGTTGATGGCATAATCTTGACTAGAGATGATATTGAAGAGATGAGCAAACTAAGCAAAGCTTAGCCAAGGAATTCGAGATTAAAGACTTAGGCTAGCTAAGGTACTTTCTTGGAATGGATGTGGCTAGATCAAAGAAGGGCATTGTGGTTTCGCAACGAAAATATATTCTAGACCTCTTGAAAGAAACCGGAATGAGTGGATGCAAACCTTCAGACACTCCGATAGAAGTTAAGGCTAAACTCGGAGAAGTTAAAGATGGGGTTCCAGTATATGCAGGTAGATACCAAAGGCTGGTAGGAAGATTGATTTACTTGTCACATACACGTCCTGACATTGCCTTCGCTGTGAGCATGGTGAGTCAATTTATGCACTCCCCGTACGAAGAACATCTTGAAGCTGTGTATCGAATTCTTAAGTATCTAAAAGGCACACCAGGAAAAGGACCCTTCAAGAAAAATGAGAAGAGAGGGGTTGAAGTGTATATAGATGCGGATTGGGCAGGCTCAATCACTGATAGAAGGTCAACTTCGGGGTACTGCACATTTCTTTGGGGCAATTTAGTTACTTGGAGAAGCAAGAAGCAAAGTGTAGTTGCTAGAAGCAGTGTTGAGGCTGAATTCAGATCAATGGCTCAAGGAGTGTGTGAGATTCTTTGGCTAAAGAGGGTGCTAGCAGATCTTAAGAGACCAGTGAGTTTTCCTATGAAATTGTATTATGATAACAAGGCAGCTATCAGCATTGCTCATAATCCGGTTCTACATGACAGGACTAAACATGTTGAGATTGACAGACACTTTATAAAGGAGAAACTTGAAGAATGAATAATTTGCACTCCGTTTGTACCAACCACGCAGCAAGTTGCAGATGTTTTGACTAAGGGCTTATTGAAACAGCCATTTGAACTTCAAGTTAGTAAGTTAGGCATGATAGATATCTTTGCACCAACTTGAGGGGGAGTGTCGACAAGATATGATTTGCGGCAAATTAAGAAATATATGAGTTGCTGCAAATTTAGAAAGATTTGATTTGATTGATTACAGATTTGAATAAATTTAGGAAAGATTAGATTTGAATAAAATTAGGAAAGTCATATCCTAGGATTAAGGGAAAGATTTAATCAATCCCTAATTGAGAGAGATCCTAGGAGTTTGGCTCTCCAATCTTTTCTTATCTAAGTTGTATGCTCAACATGTTTTATCAACACATTATCAATACAGAAGTATTTCTTCTTCTCTCCCTCTTCATTTCTTCTTCTCTTCCTCTTTATTTTTCCACAATGTATAATAGGCTGACAATAGTGTGTCCAAATACACAAAAGAATTTTTCAAGTTCTTTGTAAACTCATTGAAAGTGATAAGGCCCTTCTAGATAGGCATGTAAATGTGCTATGATCCAAAATTTGGAGTGATCTTGCTCATTTCGCTTACTTGGCTTTGTCATTCTCTAGAAAGCAGGCCCCAAAAGAATTTTATCAAAAAAAAAAAAAAGAAAACAAGATTCAAATAAAGAAAGGTACTAGACTGCATTTGCACATAATCTTAGAGGAATAGGTTCTTCATTTATAGTGGCATTGCAAATTTACCAAGAAAGGTTATTCTGTAAGAACTTGCAAATGCTGACATCCACATTACCAGATGGGACTCCAGTGACTGTGGAACCATGTTATGGAACCTGCTACCGTTTATGTTGTGTGGGTTCTTTGCAAAAGTAGTATATTTGATAGAAAGAGCCCTCTCATACAGTTTGGTAATTATGAAGATTGAGCGGCAATAAGTTTAGTGGTTATAAATATGCTGAAGGTTTTGGAAGGGTTAAAGCAAACAGGAATAGATCTTTTCTCGTTCTTCTTTTGTTGTCTAGAGCAGTATACTTGCAAGGCTACTGTAATTACACAGGATTCCCCCCCCCCCTGATTTTGCAATTATTAATACAAGTGCCTTCACTACTTGTGAAGAAAAAAAGAAAGAAAAGAACAGTTTACTCAGAGAACAAGGCATTTACTATGATGGCAGAAGGGTATGATACAGGAAGGACTTTGACCGCACCCATCCTCCCAGTGAATTTTGATGAACACCAGTTGCTTAGTTACCACTTCTATGATACCAGTTTATCAAATTTTTAGGTACCATGCCTTTTCGATATCATAGTCTAGTCGGACGCAGAGAATAAAGGGAGATATTTGCTAAAATATGAAAAATTAAAAAAAAAAAAAAAAGTAACTGAAGAGCAACAAGAGTTTAGAGTAGAAAATATTGCCATAAAACTAGATGAAAGTAATACTCATTCAAATCGTTAAGTAAACATGAAAACCTGACTTTCCAGAATAAACTGAAAAGGAAATACTAAACATTATCAGAAACATGAACACCTTCATAAGTATTAAACAATTAAATACCACTGATTGACTGAATGCTGAGATGGGGCAAAATAATAGAGCTTACCTTCCGCCACCAATTCCTGGCACTCCGATCACCTTCAACAAACTTCAATGCCAACCCTTCAAGGCCTTCAGTGTTCCACGTTCTCTCAGTTTCTCTGTTTGTATGCTCATTTGATCGCATAAAAGATGCAGCTTTCCCTTGCCACTGCTCAACAAAAGGGCTTGGCTCTCCTTCCGGAACAGTCTCAGCATCAACAACCGCAGACCCATTGTCACTCGTATCCTCCTTCTCTGTCGCACCCAATGGCAATAAATTCACAGCCTCTCCGGTCTTATTCCAGTGACAGATCATCTCGAACCTCCCTCCCTCTGGCAGCTTCAAGCTACGATTATCGCCATTTTCCCAAATGATACTCTTATCCTTCCTCAGAATCACGAATTTGTATTCTACCTCTTCACCCCCTTTCATCTCCAAGTCGCACACCCATCCATTCTCCGTCCAATCCAAATTCACTTTCTTCTTCCAGGATCCCAACTCCTTCGACGAACCCAGCATCGCAACATGCTCTCCGAATTCAACTTGGTGATTCAAACGAACACTCAGCAGCACTTTCCCACGTCTCTTCCTCGACTCCATCTTCTTCTCTTCTTTCCTGCAACTCAATTGGTCGGTTTCTCTTACTTTGAGAGAAAGGAAACAGAGGAACACAAAAAACTGGGAAAATCGTAAGGAATGAAGCAGAAGTACCTTTCCTCCACAGACGAAACACCGCAAGTAATCCGAGATGAGCAACTCAGGGGACTGGTAGATTTCTCCACAAACCCTAAATAATGAAAAGAAAATGAGATTCTACGCTTGCGACGGAAGCTGCTGGGGAGCTTGTTTCGCCATTGACGGAGTAATTGCCTCTGGAAAGTATCGTCGTTGCAGGTGGAGCAGTGGAAGAGACGAAGAGAAGCCATGACCTCTTATTGCAGGTTCAGTTCAATAATCAAACCCCTACAAAGATATCAAATAAGAGCATTGCTTGCAGAAGACGGGATTTTGATTCGAATTCCAAAATCTGGAGTTTTCAGCATTACGGTGTCGGTGACGCTGAGCTCAAAATATCGGTGGCAGAGGTGATTTCATGTGACGATGAGCCTTTCTCCAACTTTTGCCACGTGCAAAAGAGCCCTTCATTTAACATAAATTTCATGATTCCGTCCCAGTTGATTAGTTGAGTTGCTAACTTGACAGGCCTACACGGCACGTCTAGGGAAACGCCAATAGGTGCTCCCATTTTAAAATTTCGGCTGCTAGGATATGTGATTAATGATTTAATGCACTCCGGTTCGGTTTTGCAATTATTTGAAAAATTTGTAAATCATCAATTTTCTTCAATTATGGACGATCTAGACATTTAAAGCTTCCGACCTAACTGATGGAGGGTAATTTGACCCGACCCCTTGAGATGATGACACGTGGACTTGACTCAGCACGAGCAACAGCCCTGCACCACAGCCTGACTGCGACTAAGTAACGAACCCGCAGGACAGATTGCTAAGTCATAGTTCGCTATAGGGGAGCTCGCTACAACGCGAGCTCAAGGTCCCCCGAGCTACTCAAAGGGAATACTACAAGGCTATCCCAGCTCGTGAGGTAAGGTAACCAACTCGCTCCAACACTTAGGCAGAAAGACTACCCCGAAGACGATCTTGAGAAGGGTCACCTCGAAGTACCCCTAGGAGCTGGCTGCGAAGTAGCTCGCGACAGGATAGCTCGCTACGCAACAAGGTAGCTCATGACTAAGCAACGCGACGCTCTCAGGAAGCTTCTATTTGACAAGACCATACCCGTCAGACTGCACCACGTCTCCAGACTAACGGCGCAGTCCCTGCCCATTCAACAGATTGCACCCACGTCTCTCGACAGATGGTAGCGTGCATGTCTTCCCGGGACGTGTCACTCACCCGATTGGGCAGTACCCTACAACGATTACCTGTGTAGCCCTAGCAGATAACGGTTGCGACAGAAGCCCAGTGGCGGTTACACCCGATTTAACAAGAACGCCTATATAAGAGCCCCTTAGTCGAAGGGGAGGGGATCTGATCTGATTTTGGATCTTAAATCATCTTACTTGCTCTCGAGCTAATGTTGAACACTCAGTGATCTAGCGCGACCTACACTCTTAGCCTCTTTACTCTCTTTACTATTTTCCTCAGCGTTCTAACTTAAGCACCGGAGTATTCCCACCGGGCAAATCCCCCGGGAATTCTTCACCGTCTTCTTCTCAGGTGTCGTCCGTTGCCAGGTAGGAGCCAGTCAGCAGCCAGCTAGGAGTGCCCGGATTGTGCAGCATCATTTGGCACCGTCTGTGGGAAACGCTTCAAAAAGCCTTCCTCTAAGCTTCTACAGTTTCTTTTTGAAAAACTCAGCATTCATGGCTTCCTCCAGCAACGTTGGATGTGGTACCAGCCAGAACGCTTCTGGGGAGCAACCCCAACTTCCTACTGTCTGTAATGGACAGTTCACCGTCCCCCTCTCCGTGGACGGGATTCCTAGTCTGAACGTGCCTCTCACAGTGGCACCCATGGTCGCTCCACTCCCTTCCACGGTGGGAGCAACTTTTGCTAAACCTTCGGTTGTGCACCCAGTGGCCAACCCGAACCAATTGGAAGACTTAATGCAATGCATACGAGCCATGCAAGCTCAAATGCAACAGTTCCAACAGTTCTAGCTCTACCAACAACAAATGTTGCATCAGGTTTCCCTGTACTAGTACCAGTAGCAGTTTCCCTCTTCACCTCAAGCCCAGCCGCCGCTTCCCCCTAGGCACCCGGCCATGAAGCAGACCAAGCCCTCCCATCGGAGCGAATGACCTCGTCGGGGAGAGGCCTCCCAGGCCCAGGATCCTGCCAAGAGCCAAGCCTCTTCCCATGGTAGGAAGGAGAGGCCAGCCACCCCTGCCTCGCAGCCTGTGGGCAGGTCGGGGGCCTCCCAACCAATCAAGCCCACCTCGCCCCAGCGTTCGCAATTCGAGCTCCCGCTCGCAGAGAACCCATTTGAGGTCCTAGCCGCAGACTACAGGCAGGGCCCTTCAGTTCAGAGCCACTACCAACAGTCCGAGCCCATCAAGCTCGGTGACACTGAAGCATCGAGCACCAATGCCGAGCCAGCAAAGCAGCAACGAAGACACTGGCAAGCACACCGGATTGCTACCCGGGTCTCTCCCGAGCTCAGAGGAAAAGAGGAGGTAAGCTCAGGTGAAGTGAAAACTACCCCTCTCCTCTCAGTTTCTTCCCCACTGTCTCCAGAACTCCTTGTTGTCTCCATGCCAAGGGACTTCAAGCTTCCTCCACTAGACAAGTATGATGGATCATTCGATCCGAATGATCATGTGGACGCCTTTCAGTCCCAGATGCACCTGGCGAGAGCCAGCGAGTCCTGCATGTGCGTGGCCTTTTCCACCACCTTCAAAGGGGTAGCCCAAACCTAGTACCGAAACCTCGCGCCCAGTTCGATAAGAAGCTGGGCACAGTTCATGCAAGTTTTCACCTTCCACTTCGTCACCAACAAAAGGTGTCCGAGAACTCAGGAAAGCCTCCTCGGCATAGTTCAAAAGGAAGGGGAGTCCATTCGGAGTTACATCAAGCGGTTCAACGATGCTTGTTTGCAGATACCCGACCTAGATCTCGCAGTTCGCCTCACCGCAGCCAAGCGAGGTATCACCCACAAAGATCGGTTGTCAATCAGCCCAAAACTGTGACCAAGTTCCTCAAGCTCGCAGATCGGTTCATAGGGACGGAGGAAGAGATCAACCAGAAGGGCGAGAAGGCCCTTTCGAAGAGAAAGAGGGAACCAGAGCCCCCATCTCAGGGCGACAGTAGGAAGAAGAAGGACCCAGCTCGGGGGGGCAAGGCCGGTTCAGCCTTTCCGAGATCCAACAGCAGAAAGGGACTACACGCCCCTCATGGCGATCAAGGATGCTCCGTACGTAAAGTGGCCACCTCGGCTGAAGGCCGACCCTAATGCCAGAAATAAAAATTTGTATTGTTGTTTTCATAAAGATCACGGTCACAGTACCGAGAACTGTAAAAACCTCCGCGACGAGATAGAGGAACTCATCCATCGCGGATATCTGAGAAATTTTGTACAAAATAATAGTAATAATAATAAAGCAAGTCCGCAAGGGGAGCAAAGTTGAGATGCTCCCGAGTCCAGCAGGCAAGCGGAACAGCCACAGAAGCAGCCCCCCGAAGAGAGACCAATTCGAGGGACCATCCACGTCATAGTTGGAGGTTCGATTGTGGCGGGCTGCACCTCAGCTGCAGCTCGTGCATCAGCTCGCGAGGCCATCAGGGAAGAGCAGAACCCCTCAAAGCGGCCAAGGATGGAAAACCCCATCTTCTTCACAGAAGACGATGCACGCGGGGTCCACTACCCCCATGATGACGCGCTCGTCATAAAGGTGAAGATCAACGACTTCGAAGTCAGGCGCATCCTCGTCGACTCAGGCAGCTCAGTGGACATCCTCTTCAAAGCAGCCTTCGACCAACTTCAACTCCAAGAGAGCGACCTGAAGCCCGCGAACACTCCCCTGGTAGGCTTCAACGGAGAGGAAGTCAGACCCCTGGGAAGGATTACAGTACTCGTGGAGGTCGACACTTGGCCTAGCATAGTGAGGCTCAACCACGATTTCTTAGTGGTCACAACCCCCTCCCCGTATAACGCCATAGTAGGTCGGCCGATTACCCATGCCTTACGGGCTGTGGTGTCCACCTACTACTTGGCCATGAAGTTCCCTACGGACTTCGGAATCGGGATAGTGCGAGGTGACCAGCTTGAGTCTCGCAAGTGCTACGTCGCCGCCCTCAAAGGGAAAGCCAAGGTGGTGGATGACCTCGAACTGGAGCGACCTACGGAGCAGAGCGAGGAGCGAGTTGCGCCCACCGAAGAGACCGTCTCCATCCTAGCCTCGACGGAGGACCCAGCCTGAACACTTCAAATCGGTGCTTCCCTTGAAGAGCCTCTGCGATCTAAGCTGGTACGCTTTTTATTTGAAAATTTAGATGTTTTTGCATGGTCAACAGCAAAAATGCCTGGCATAGACCTTAGCATTATAACTCATAAATTTAATACTGATCTTGTAGTTAGGCCCGTTAGACAGAAGAAACGCAACCTAGCCCTAGAGCGATGGAGGCCAGTCGACGAGGAGGTCGGGAAGCTCCTTGCAGCCGATTTCATCAGGGAAGCCCATTACCCGAGTTGGGTGGCCAACCCCGTTCTGGTGAAAAAGGGTAACGGTAAATGGCGCATGTGCATTGACTACACCGACCTGAACTGAGCTTGCCAAAAGGACTACTTCCCACTTCCCAGGATTGACCGTCTGGTGGACGTGACCTCGGGACATGAGTTGCTGAGCTTTCTAGACGCCTACTCGGGCTACAACCAGATCAAGATGTACCCGACAGATGAAGAAAAAACTGTCTTCATAACCGAGCTTGGCCTGTACTGCTACAAGGTCATGTCCTTTGGGCTAAAAAATGTCGGGGCAACCTTTCAAAGACTTGTAAATAAACTGTTTGAGTCATTGATTGGCCAAAAAGTAGAATGTTATGTAAACGACATGGTCGTCAAAACCCAGTTTTCGTGCAACTTAATACAAGACTTGCATTTAGATTTTGAAATCCTGCGTAGATTTAATATGAAGTTGAACCCAAATAAGTGTGTCTTTGGCGTCACCTCGGGTAAATTCCTGGGATACATTGTAAACCGGCGCGGCATTGAGGCCAACCCGGACAAAATAAAGGCCATCCTAGATATGAGACCACCTCGGAAAATGAAGGTGGTTCAGAGGTTGAACGGAAGAATAGCCGCTCTGAGCCGCTTCATGTCCAAGTCGGCAGACCGCTGCCTACCTTTCTTCAAGGCAATTAAAAGCAAAGGGTTTGAATGGACCCAAGATTGTTAGCTCGCATTTGACGAGCTCAAAAAGTACCTCGCTAGCATACCGGTCTTAACCCGGCCCGAAGAGGGCGATGTTTTAGAGTTGTACCTCTCGGCAAGTGACGAAGTGGTCACCTCGGTACTAATAAAAGAAGTAGATCAGGTCCAACGACCTATCTACTATGTTAGCAAAGTGTTGCAGGGAGCAGAGACAAGATATCCGGAGATAGAAAAATTGGCCTATGCACTGGTTATTGCAGCCCGAAAGCTTCGTCTGTACTTTTAGGCTCATACTGTTATCATCCTCACCAACAAACCTCTGAGGCAAGTCCTACTCAAGCCCAAGGTCTCTAGTCAACTGACGAAGTGGGCCGTTGAGCTCAGCGAGCACAATCTCCAATACAAGCCACGAACTGCTATTAAGGTCCAAGCCTTAGCAGACTTTGTCGTGGAGTGCACTTTCAGCTCCGAAGTCCCCAGGCCAGTCGAGCATGAGGCCCCCAGTTCGGGCGAGCCCGGAGCTCCCAGGCTGGTTGAGTCCGAGCACCGTGAGGTAGCAGCCAGTGTGGCATCTCTCCTAGTTATGTCAAGTGCGAACTGGGATGAGGAGCCCCGGATCCTTCACGTAGATGACTCCTCGAACCAACAGGGCAGCGGAGCCGGAATAGTTCTGCATGGCCCAAGTGGCACAAAACTGGAGTACGCACTACGCTTTGAGTTCACGGCATCCAATAATGAAGCGGAGTATGAAGCATTGATAGCCGGGCTAGCTCTAGCCAAAGAAGTGAAAGCCAAGCATATCGTCATCTGCAGCGACTCCCAGCTCATGGTCAATCAAATCACAGGCGAATACGAAGCTCGCGAACTGACTATGATAGCCTACTTAGCCAAAGTAAGAGAGGTTCTGCTCAACTTCCAGTCACACTTCATCAGACAAGTCTCGAGGTCGGAGAACACTGAGGCCGACGCCCTGTCCCGGTTACCTAGCACCAGTGATAACACCATGAAAACCGTGTACATCGAGAACCTGCCTCGGCCTAGCATTCTCGGGGGGGGGGGTGCAGAGGAGGTCGTTCCTGTCAGTCAAGCAGAGTTGATATGGATTGACCCGCTCGCAAGCTTCTTGCTACACAGGACCCTCCCTACAGATCGCAATGCCGCCAGAAGGGTAGAGCGTCAGGCGGCCAAATACGTGATGATAGACGAACGACTGTACTGAAGATCCTACACGCTCCCCTACCTGCGCTGCTTGCGACCTTCAGAAGCCGAGCTCATACTCCGCAACACTCATGAGGGCCTGTGCAGCGGACACTTAGGGGGCAGGGCCCTCGCCCAAAAAACACTACGATAGGGGTACTACTGATCAACAATGAAAGCGGACGCTATTGAGCTCGTCAGAAAGTGTGACAAGTGCCAGAAGCATGCCAATATCCACCACCAGCCTGTTGTCGACCTCGAATATCTCACCAGCCTGTGGCCTTTCGCACAATGGAGGATCGATATACTTGGACCGTTTCCACCAGCGACAGGCCAAAGGAAGTTCCTAGTGGTAGCAGTGAACTATTTCACCTAATGGGTAGAAGTTGAACCTCTCGTAACGATCACATCCCAAAACATCCAGAACTTCTTTTGGAAGAACATAGTGTGCCGCTTCGGGTTACCTCGGGTACTGATTTCTGATAACGGTAAGCAGTTCGAGGACATTAAATTCCAGAACTGGTGCCAAGACATGGGGATCCGACAGAACTTCACTTCAGCCGCACACCCTCAAGCAAACGGTTAAGAAGAAGTCACGAATAGAGCTATCCTCCGCGGACTGAAGGCACGGTTAGACTGAGCTAAAGGACTATGGACGGATGAGATACCCAGTGTCCTATGAGCCTACCAAACCACAGAGAAGACCGCCACAGGAGAGACTCCCTTCAACCTCACCTACGGTACCGAAGCAGTCATCCCAGCTGAGATCAAAGTTCCCTCGCTACGACTGGAAGCATATGACGACAAGGCAAATGAAGACGAGCTACGTACCAACCTCGACCTATTCGACGAAGTAAGAGACCTCGCATATATCAGGACCGCAACTTACCAGCAAAGAGTAGCTCGGTACTATAACGTCAGGGTCAAGAAGTGGAACCTCCGCGTCGTCGACCTAGTCCTTCGTAAAGTTATGGTACCTGAGCCCGGCGTTGGCAAGCTCGGACTGAATTGGGAAGGACCCTATCGAGTGAAATGGGTGCTCAGGGAAGGAACATACGAGCTTGAAACCCTTGAAGGGAAACAAGTACCTCGAGCATGGAATATTGTCAACTTAAGACAATATTACCTATAACTACTGAGTAGACCACGAGTCACTCTCAGAGCCTAAGGGCCAAAATGCCGAGCTAACACGACCTCGGCACAATAAGACCCAGTCGCCTCTATGGCATGGACGAACTACTGAGTAGACCATGTGTCACTCTTAGAGCCTAAGAGCCAAAGTGCCGAGTTAACACGACCTCGGCGCAATAAGACCTAGTCGCCTCTATGGCATGGGCGAACTACTAAGTAGACCATGTGCCACTCTTAGAGCCTAAGGGCCAAAATTCCGATCTAACACGACCTCGGCGCAATAAGACCCAATCGCTTCCATGGCATGGGCAAACTCCAAGGGCAGACTATAAGTCACCCCCTCAGCCTAAGGGCTAAAACACCGAGCTAACTAAGACCTCGGCACCATGAAAGACTTAGTCGCTTCATTGGTAAAGGCGAAGTATGAAGTACCAGAGACGTAAGCAGCTCGGGTATGAACCCTATGAAGCATAGCTCATCTCAGTACATCGGTTGAATCAAATAAGGAACAACCTACAAACATGCAGTTTGGGCATACACAGTAACTACTTCGAGGTATACTATAAAAATGCCTCAAAATGCTAATGGATAGCTCGGGGTAATAATTACCGAAAAATCCTATTTCGGGTATATAGCTCTAATAGCTCGAGTGATGAGATCACTTTCGCAAAAAAATAAAAGAGCACACCATACTTAGCAGAAAAGGGAAAAATTTCATTACTATTTCATAAATAAAAACCGAGCTAAAAAGCTCGGGAAAGTTCAACAAGAAGTAAAAAAGGGCACAACTGCCCAAGAAGAAGATTTTTGAAAACCAGGTTCTGGCACCCGGGAACCACCAGAAGTCAATCAGAAGAATAGAAAAACAGAAGCGCCGCCAGCCTCAAGGGTCTACCTCCTCCACCTCGTCCTCGTCCTCCGGGGAGTCAGGCTCCTCCTCCTCCACCTGGTCCGCCGTCTCGGGAGCCAGGCCCTTCATTGTGGTGCCATTGAGGTTGAGCCCAGAGAACTTCTTTCGGACCAACCAGTGGCAGAGCTTGAATCCAGAGTGGTACGAGCTCGAGCCATACTCCACTTGGAGGTCGTGATACTCCTGGGAGTCCTTGAAGTCCCAGACCGCCTTAGCCCGCTCGGCCTCCACCATGGTGTTGAAGTTCCGAGTTCGGTCCAGAACTGTAGACTCCAAGTCTCGAACCTGCTGGCGAAGGAGCTCCCTATCCGTTGCCACCCTCAATGACTCCTCCCTGTAGTGCGCGCTCTCCTCAGAAAGCCTGACGATCTGCGTCTCCTGGTCATGGGCAAGCAGCTCCTGGGCCTCGCTCCCCTTGCGAGCCTGAAGGATCTCACCTCGGGCCTGGTCGAGCTTGCCCTGGAGCTTCTAGACGTTGGCCCTCTGATTGCGAGCGTCACCAGAGTGGATGTTGGTTTGGAGGGCCATGGCGTGGATGGTGGAGTTCACCTGCCAACAAGAGACTAAGGTCAGAAAACAGGAAAAGAAAGGAAAGAACGAGAAGAAAGAGAAAAGACCACTTACCACCATACAGTGGGAAGCGGCGAGCGCGGAGAGCGCCTTGGGCTCCATCTCCCCCCACCTAGCAATCTCCTCATGGCAGATTGCCCTTCGGCTCTTCCGCCCAGCCACGAGGTAGTCATTGACACCCTCCCAGTTCCCTACCGGGAGCTCTCCCTCCTCGAGGCCGCCTTCTCAGGCAACTCCTTCAGATGGGACCTGTGGAACCTCAGGCGGTGGAGAAACAAAGTCTGGCTCAGCAGGCTTGAACTCAGTGCCCCCATAAGTGGAAGCTCGGTCAGGACGCGAACTCTTCACCTTACGCTTGGCTGCCAAAAAAAAACCACAAGGTATATATGGCTGCCAAAAAAAAACCACAAGGTATATACATATATGTACATATATGTATATATTTACAAGGCACTACGCGACCTAAAGGGCAACTACCCGGACTCAGGCCAGCCTGTGCGAGCTTCTCCTTGGTCAAGTAGTCCGAACAGTGAAAGCCTTCTGCTGCCCAGGACTGCAGCGTTTTTCAAACTTCAGGGTCCAACTCAACCCCCGAATCCTGGATGGCAGCCCTCCAGGTAGTTGGGAAGGGCCACCCCTCGGGGTTACGGACCACAAAATAATCCCGCTTCCAAGCCAGGACCCTGTTCGGCAGCTCGTGCAAGAGCTTGAAGCCGCGACGGGGAGAAAAGTAGTAGGAACGCCTTTCCGGAGGCGCTCCGGGAGAAGCATTCTTGATGCAGAGAATGGTAGAAAAGATATCAAGATCAAGGTGAAGAGAATACTCATAGCACAGAGAAATAGTTCCAACTACATTCCGGATGGCATTGGGATGGAGCTGGTCAATGGTGATGTTGAAATGATTCAACACCTCCACTATTAGAGGGTGCAGAGGAAGACGCAGGCCAGCCTCGAATTGTTCCTGTAAAATCACTATGTCATTGGAACCATGCTCCCAGGGAAAGTTACCGGAGGGGAGACTGTAGATGAGGTCCCCAGGAAGGTTAAAGTAGTGAACTAGAGATCTAAGTCTCTCCATCGTCATAGAGGAGGGACCGAAGGTGTTGGGCTCTCTGCCCCGAGCCTCCGAACCCTGCTCCCAAGCTCTCCCTGAGCTCGAGGGGGCGTCGTCCTGGTTACCGTCCTGGGGATAAACGTGGTACGGATACCCAAACATGATTGATAGAATGATTAGACTCACCAAAAAAGATGAAACGGTGTGAACAGAAGAAGAGCTCGGGCAGACTAGATGGATGCGCGACCTCAGAATCCGAAGACAAAGCAAGTTAGCATGAAAGAAAATGAGGCCTAGCGGGCCCTCCTATTTATAGCCACTGTGCCCCTAGATCAACGACCTAGTTTGAGACAGATCTGACGATTCGCAGTCAAGCTGATCGCACGTATTCTGAAACCAAAATGTGACTGGCTGCACGTCTCCAATGATTGAAGTAATGACGGTTGCACGACATCCGGAGTTAAGAGCCGCTTCAACGCGTTTCTCGGCATTCGAAAAGTCAGAAATCCCCGGTTCCCGCGCACACATTTAATGCAAGCAATCAATCAAGTTTGAACTTCGGTCAAATCCACCCATCACACTTCATGAACTCCTCACGCTAAGGTAGCACTCTTAGCCCAAGGAGTGGGGGGCAATTGATGGAGGGTGATTTGACCCGACCCCTTGAGACGATGACGTGTGGAACTGACTCAGCACGAGCAACAGCTTAGCACCATAGCCTAACTGCGACTAAGTAACAAGTCCGCAAGACAACTCGCTACGTTATAGCTCGCTACAACACGAGCTCAAGGTCCCCCGAGCTACTGAAAGGGAATACTCGAAGACTATCCCAGCTCGCTAGCTAGGGTAATCAGCTCGCTCCAACACTTAGGCATAAAGACTGCCCCGAAGACAATCTTGAGAAGGGTCACCTCGAAGTACCCCTAGGAGCTTATTGCGAAGTAGCTCGCGATAGGATAGCTCGCTACGCGACAGGGTAGCTCGTGACTAAGCAACGCGACGCCCTCAGGAAGCTTCTATCTGACAAGACCATACCCGTCAGACTGCGCCACGTCTCCAGACTGACGGCGCAGTCCCTGCCCATTCAATAGACTGCACCCACATCTCTCGACAGATGGTGGCGTGCCCGTCTTCTTGGGACGTGTCACTCACCCGATTGGGTACTACCCTGCAACGGTTACCTACACAGCCCTGGCAGATAACGACTGTGACAGAAGCCCAATGGCGGTTACACCCGATTTGACAAGAACGCTTATATAAGAGCCCCTTAGTCGAAGGAGAGGGGATCTTATATGATTTTGGATCTTAAATAATCTTACTTGCTCTCGAGCTAATGTTGAACACTCAGTGATCTAGCGCGACCTACACTCTTATCCTCTTTACTCTCTTTACTATTTCCCTTAGCGTTCTAACTTAAGCATCGGAGTATTCCCACCGGGCAAGTCCCCTAGGAATTCTTCACCATCTTGTTCTCAGGTGTCGTCTGTTGCTAGATAGGAGCCAGTCAGCAGCCAGCTAGGAGTGCCCGGATTGCGCAACATCACTAACCATCAAGCTCGGATTTATTATTACCAAAAAAAAATATCGGATTTATTGGTCAATGAATCTTTTAATTCAAATTTCAGTTTTCACATCTTTTGTCCAAGTGGTTTGAAAAAATAGTGATTGATCTCTGCTTAGAGAATTGATGAGAAATACTATCATTAACGCCAAGTCAGATCTGGTAAGAAACACCATTTTTCTATTCGATCTATTAATCTAGATGTTAAAATGGTGAGAAACACTTTTTTTTCCCCTGAATCTTGCAATTCACTGATGAAAGTATTGATCTGTTCTCCTTTCATTTGTATCATTAATAACCAAATCCATCTACATTCACCTAAACCCTAAGTATGCATTTGATATAGCTTCAGTACTTGATTTGTCTTCAAAATCTAATAAACATTTTTCTGAGATTTATTAACAATTACGTATAGGTACCATTAAGGGAAATTTTAACAGTGTTGATCAATGACTATTCAGAGGCGGAGCTACCCCCCATGCTTTGGAAATCCCCACAATCCTTATTGATGATTCATTTATACTTAAATAATAACTTTTGCCCCTCTTCCCAATCTATGTTCATTAGTATTTGACCCCTTAATAGAAAATCCTAGCTCCGCTCTTGCAATTACTTGCAGCCTTTTTCCCTTGTCTTGTAAAACCCTAATCCATTTTTCTTCATTTTGCAGAGATGAAGAAATTAGAAAATCTTATCGATGGGCATAAATCTATCACCCCAATAAATGCTAATCTCCACAGATGAAGATATTGCTACAGAAGATGTTCAACAGATTCGTGAAGCATTTGAAATCTGAATAGAAATGAGTATTGAAAAAACAAAGAAAACTATAGCAAATAAAACCCTAGCCTGGGCGGACACCATTAACGAAAGTTTGCAAAACAAATAGGTGCGGTGGAGAAGCCATTTACATAAAATCATTTCAAGATAAAAACAACCAATGTGCTTGTGTGAATTAGTTTCGATAATAACTCCATTTTGAAGGTCAAGTATATAAAATTTCAAGGTCAAAACAACAAGATTGTTGTTGCTTCAATTTTCATTTGTGGAATAACAAATACTGAACCTTGACATAAAATTTCTACCAAAAAATAAAAACCTTTACATAAATATTTTCTCCATGCAATTGTTCATTAACGGCGTCCGCCTGATTTGCTTTGTAATGGTTTTCTCTGTTCTTTTCCCGATTTTCCATAATCGGAAATGTCAACTGGGTTTTTATACTTCATACCTCAGCCTATACAAACATTGAGTGCAGAAAATCTCACGATATCTACATTTGGCAGCCTCACTCTACCACGTGGAGGATAAGCATCAAATCTCGTTCTGACCTACTAGCTGACTGTCCAATCAGAGTACGAAATATCTCAAAGGGTATTTTAGTAAATAAACATACTTCAATGATTAAAAGCATCCCGTTTATTTACGGGCAGTGGGTCACACAGACTAACAGCCTTTCGGATATGCCTTTTCTGACTTCGTGAATGGTTACAATCTCCACACTCGGACTCCTACATACGACAAAACACGTCTGGGTCTGTTTTATGCTATGTTATCCTTTTTGGCTTTTTCTACGTCTAATATAGATTTTTGCCACTTGGCAAAAATAATTTATCAATGAGTCAATTATTCGAATTGGGGTAATTCGAATCCGATCCTATGATACAAATCTTAGATGCCGTCAATTATTTGAATATGATCTAATCCAATCCAAAAAAACATAACAGTTTATGTAAAGAAAAACAAATAATAAAATTATTTCTTCATCGTAAATACATATATCTTGTTATAAAAAATTAAATAATATAAAATATTTACAAAAGTTCAACATAAACATATACGCACAACACATATAGAGGGGTGATTTGAATTCGATCTATCTGATTTGATCCAATCAGAAACTTAACCAGGGGAGGGGATAATTGAATCCAATGAACTAGGATTGGATTCAAATTCAGATTGGATCATGATCCAATCTGCTTTCACCCCTAATAATTTCACATAGATATTAAGACCTATTCTATAATTTGTATATTATTAAAGACACCCCTAACTGTGTCCAACATGTTGTTACTTGGCTGTCCAACACTTTGCTCCATACAACTTAGCTGGCTTTCTAGGGGTTTTATAGAATTTTCCTTTTAATCTAAGTGGTCCTATAACATAAACACACCCCTCCATTTTGCCATCATACTCTAATTATTTGGGTGTCATCCTCCTCAATCTCTCTCTTGTTATGAATTATTGAACTAAGGTACCATAAATGATCATATTGAGTTATCTCTTGGTCTCAAATCCTAAGGGGATCTTGATTATTTGTACTCCTATTATTACTAAATTTACATGTCTCTTTTTTAAGTTTACTTATTTTAAAATCTCTTGGTTCTAAGGCATTTATCCATAAACTTAAATTTGCATTTAATCCTTCATCAGTTTCATCAATTAACATGACGTCATTTGCAAACAACATACACCATGAAACTTCTTCCTAAATATGTTTAGTCAATTCATCTAGGATCAGTGCAAATAAGAAAGGGCTAAGTGCTAAACATTGTTGAAGACCCAAAGTAACTAAAAAATGTGAACTCTCTCCCATTGGTATTCTAACATTGGTTGTTGCCCTCTCACACATATCTTTAATTAGTCCTACATACATATTTTAAACCCCTTTCTTTTCTAAGACCCACCATATTATCTCTCAACAACTCTATGATATGCCTTTTCTAGATCAACGAATACTATATGAAGATCTTTTTTCTTCTCTTTAAACTTAGCTTCCATGGTTGATCTCCCTGGCACAAAACCAAATTAGTTCTCTAATACACTTGTTTCAAATCATAATATTTGCTCAATTATTCTCTCCAAGAGTTTTATAATGTGGTTCATAAGTTTAATTCCCCAATGGTTATTACAACTCGATATATCACCTTTGTTCTTAAATATAGGTACCATGTTGTTTCTCTAATCATCAAACATTTATTTTTCTTTCATTATTTTATTAAATAGCTTGGTTAACCATAACAAGCTTATCTCTCCAATACCTTTTCATGTTTGTATTAGACTCCCATTAGATCTTAATGCCTTCCCTTTCTTCAACTTATTTAGTGCCTCTTTTACCTCAGTAGGTCTATTTTACAAAGGTATGTATTATTTTTAACACTACTAGTCAATGTTTTTGAACCATCACTTAGCCATGATTCAAGGTTTAAATCTCTTCAAACCTGGTGATTGGTAAAAAACTATTGACTTAATCAAAAACCACCCAGCCTAGGTGGCTGAACCATTGACCCATTCGACTCGGTGATCGAGTCATAGGTTGCACACTAAAGTGTAGGCAAACTTCCATCTTTGTTTGATTTCCTCATTTCTACCAAGATTCTTTGATTTTCATCATTAATGCACCTAACATGATTTAAATCTCTATCTTTCCTTTCTTTTAGTTTTGCTACTTTATACATTCCTTTCTTTGATTTCATTCACTTTCTTTTTAACTTCATTTTTTATAATTTTATATTTTTCTCAATTTTTTACATTTCTCAGTTATTTTTTTCTATTATTTTATATTTTTTATTTACTATCATTGCAAATTGACATTTTCATTATTATTTTCTTATGATTATTCCAGTCAAACAAATGTTCAGATAAAAAATGCCATTTTACACTTCCATATAAGAGAATTAATAATAAGTAAAGAAATTGTAAATAGAGTGGGTGTCTTAATAATATTCAAACTATAGGGTACGTCTTACTAAAATACATGAAACTAATGAGAGAAAACAAAACTACCCAAGCACCCCTCTACCCCATTAGTCCATGGAATATATGTAATAATGCTCCCAAGAGAAATGTCTAGTCAAGTTAATCAAACAACATTGTCCCTTGTTTGGTAGCTAGCCAATCTGCCACCTGATTCCCTTCCCTCCAGATGTGAATATTTTATATGTAGACTATGACTGCTTGATTCTTTCTACACACCTTGAGAATGCAATCACATCTCCAAGGTGGGGCTTCACAACTTGTTACATAGCCAATTGTAGTCTTCGAGTCTCCTTCAGTCCAAATCCAATATCTTGTGTTGTCGATCTCCTAGTAGTTTATGAGCCTAAGAGCCACCCAAGCCTCTACATTGATGAAAATGATGTGCCAAGGTTACTTGCATATACCGCTGCCAAGATCTTTCCTTTACAGCCCCTAGTGATAAATCCATGTATCATAGCTTTTCCCCCAATAGTTGAAGTTCCATGTTTCCCCCAATAGTTGATCTTTGTTTTGTTTTAGCAACCAACCTATAGTTTTTGGATTCAAGAATAGAGCTTGTGGTTCTTCTATAAGCAAATTAAAACATGTTATATATTTGATTGTTGCACACCAAGTGTTCAATGGAAAGCTAAGGATTGAAAGTTCATTCTAATTTGGCATAAGTTTGTGGTTTCTAGCAAGTGGTGCAACAAAACCTAACTTCCACATTTTGAAATTGAAACAAGAGTGAGTTAACTATGAGTTAAAGCATCTCACATAACTCACCCAACTTATTGGAAGACGAATATTATCTATCTACAACATTTACTCCACATATTAGACATGCATCATCCCACATAACACATGGATGGCTTGTTCCACGATATCATACACACCTTGGCTGATTATAACAAACAAGCAGTGTTATCACATATATATGCAACAACCCCAAAACTATTTGACACCTCTTCCAATCATGTAAAAGAGAAAAAATACTTAACATCGATCCTTTTCCTCTCTAAAACTAAATTGACTACCAACAATAGCTTGGCCCTTGCAAGGAAACTAAAGCTCGATCAATATGCGTATGTTGAAGTCGATGGTCAGTCTAGAGGCAACTTTCTTTTATCAAAACTTCTGAAATCTGATTAGTCAAGATATCTTCAACATGGTGCTTCATTTTTTCAACTCTAATTATATACCAACATTGTATTAATCTCCAAAAATCAAACTCCAATAGATCCTTCTAGCTACAAATCAATCAGCCTTTGTATTGTGGTTTACAAGATCACTTCCAAGTGGATGGTTTGTGGCTACAACCAATTCTTCAAGAGCTCATTTCCCCCTTTCAATTTGGTTTCCTAAAGTACAGACAAATAATAGACAATGTTCTATTAGACTCCGCTTGGTTTGTGGGATGGGGATGAGAAAAAGGGAATATTTCAAAAATATTCCTTTTTCTCTCATTTGTTTTGAGTGAAATAGAGGGATGGGATGAGAAAAATGTGGGATGTCAGATCCCAAAATCGTGGATTTGGGGTCGCACCAAAACTGTGTGACCCCGGTGGAAAAATTTGAGAAATCACTGTTATAGGTACCAGTGACGTTGAATAGAGGAGGGAGAGAACTAGTGCCTTCCCCGTTACCATCGGCGATCTGTGCGAGGGGTAGAGGAGGCAGCGGTGGCAAGAAAACCAGTGCGAGGGGCAGCGGCGGCGGCACCCCCTCTCAGCCACTCCCTTCCTCCCTCTCTCTCTTCTTCTTCTTACATTCGTCGTCTAGTACCTCCCCTTCCCCATTCGAACCTAGAAGCAAAGCAGCAGCGGCGACACCCCCTCTCAGCCACTCCCTTCCATTGTTTGGTTTTATAGACATGTTCAAGAACTTGAAACTGAGGAGTAGAGGAAAATCAGATGGGAAGTTACCGTTCATGGCATTGTTAGAGATGTCCATGTACTGTAACGAGCGAAGGTTGGTGATAGGCTTGGCGCTCCCTGAAATATTACAACTTGAGAGGTCGAGGGATGTGAGCTTCTCCAACCCAGAAGGCAAAACTTTGAGATTGTTATGCAACAGTTTGAGTACTTCCAGGCTCAAGAATTCCAAAAGATGCACTTTGGTGAACCTGTTGTGCGAGAGATTGAGCTTCTGAATCGACGACAAAGAGGAACCTAAAGCGTTTCTCAACATGGGCTCAAAACCAATACTGCCTCCGAGTCGATTCATCATGAGATTGACTTCAACAAGGCTCGGCATAGACCAAAACCTAGATGGAACAGACCCTTTCAATGAATTGTCGGAGAGATCAATATATTGCAACTGCATCACATTCCGAAGGAAATTCCATAAAACAGATCATTCAGATTTCTCGAGGGAAGCCTTATTTCCTTAATTGGAGGATTCAAGCAATCCTCATCTCCAGATTCCAACAGTGAGACGTCAAATCTGGTTACGGAATGAAAGGCTTTTGAGATCAACTCCTTGTTAGTAGTATTGCAACTAGATTGCACGAAAACTACAAGAAGAGATAGAACGAGCACAACCTGGAAGAAGAGCTCCATTATAGAATCTTACTTGTTTAATTTCTTAGTATCGTTTCAAGTTTCAAAAGCCATGGATTTGCTTGCATAGGGAGAGAGAGAGAGAGAGAGAGAGAGAGTAGAGTAGACGAAGGCACGAAGCTTTTGCTCTTCCCACAAGAGCTGTACTTGTTGGTTGTTGCATATATTCCTTGAATATTTTTATATAATAGTAATTGACTAGAGAACTAGCGCTTTCCGCCGGCGAACTACTGTTTGTCTTGCTCTTGGTGAAACAGTGCTTTTCTCATTATTTTCCCATATATAAAACCAAACAAAGGAAGTGTGAATTTTTACACTTTCCCATTCCATCCCATCCCATCTTTTCCCATCCCACCCAAATCTTTCCACAAATCAAACAAAGCCTTAGTGAAAGAAACATTTCACTTGATGGGATCTCAAAGAAAAGGAAAGGATTGGATAGCTCTTAAGTTGGCCATGTCCAAAGCTTTTGGTAGAATGGGCTGGAATTTTCTTAAAGATGTCCTTTAGAGGATGATTTTTCCTAGCAAATGGTGTCAAATGATTTATCGATGTATTGTCACTCCTACATTATCAATTAAATTAATGGGATAAGTTCATGATCATTTAATTTCCATTTGCAAAGAGGTCTCCAACAAGGAGATACAATATCCTTATATTTGTTTACCACATGGATGGAAGTTCTTACTCAGCTTTTACAACAAGCAATTGATGGAAGTCAAATAGAAGGTGTTAAGTTTTGTTATGAAGGTACACCTATATCCATCTTCTGATTTACTAATGACAGCATATTATTTTGTAAAGCTAACATCAATTAGTTTAGAACTCTTTGCTAAATTCTAGAAAGAGTTCAATCTATTCAGGTGAAAATAAATAAACCATGGAAAGTCAAGTACCATATATAGTAGAAATGTGCTAAAGCACCATCAAGAAATTTTCTCACAAATTTTACAAATAAGAAAGCCTTTGAAGGGCACAAGGTATCTAGGCTCTAAAATGGGTGTGAATTCTTGAACAAGGAACTATTAGATTTAGTCTTATTGCATGGAGTTATAAACTACTCTCCTAAGTAGGGGTGAGCATTCAGTTTATTTGGTTAAAAACCGAACCGAATAAATCAAAATTTTAAAAATCAAACTAAAAAAATAAAAACCGAATCAAAACCAAAATTTAGAAAAATCAAAATAACCAAAACTGAAAATTTTGATTCGGTTTTCAGTTAAAGCCGAATTTTAATAATATATACTCTATTATATATATATTATAACATATAATATATATTATATATTATAAAATATATATTATGAAATCAAATTTCAGTATATTATATATGAATATATAAATATATAATATAGTATATATTATATGTTACATAATATTACATATAATAATAAAAAATTTGGTTAATTCAGTTAACTCAAATTCTAATTCTAAAAACCAAAACCGAAAATCGAATTAGTCAAAAACCAAATTAACCGAATCGATTTAACCAAAAACCAAAAAAAAACAAACCGAAATTTTTGGTTCATTTTTTTTGGTTTTAACCGAATAGTTCTCACCCCTAGTCCTAAGAAGGCAAGACTACACTTGTCAAATCAGTTATGCAATCCATCCCCCTTTTACTTTTTGAGTACAACAATCTTGCCTAACAATGTTAAATCTCAAATTAAAAAGTCAACAAGGAACTTTTGGTGGCAAAGTAATAAACATAATTCCAATCATACAATTTCTTGGAACAAAAGTTTTTTCTTCCAAAAGATATTGGTAGGTTGGGATTTAGGAGTTTGCGAATGAATCATAACATGTTCGGTAAACAATTATGGAGATTTCTTTCTCATCCTAGTTGGTTGTGGAGCAAATTATAAAACAGAAATATTTCCCCAACAACAACCCTTTCTTGGCCAAGGTATCTCAAAGAAGTTCTCTATGAGGGAAGAAAGTTCACAAGCTACTATCAGAATTGAAGCCTAATCTATTATAGTTGGTTAAGGATGGTACTTCTATTCATGCATCTCATGACCTTTGGATCCCATCAACTAGTGGCTGTCTTCCTCAACTAAACCATCCTCTACCTAACAACTTCAAGCAGCTAAAAGTTGTAGGTCTACTTCACCATGACAGATCGTATGTGGAATCTAGATCGTTTGCAATTTCAAGCATCATCAATGAGTCATATTTTTGCAATTACTCCACATACAGAGTTGAATTCAAATAAGCATTGTGAAAATGCAACAAAACAGAGGTATACATAGTAAAGTTAGCCTATAGAACATTTCTTAACTCCTTGCCATCCTCATCTTAACCACATTTGAATTGGAACCAATTTTGGATGCTCAAGATACCTTACAAATTTCAGATCCTAACATGGAAGGCTTTATGGGATAGACTTCTAACAAAGAATAAATGCACCAGGTGGCTGGCAACACCAGACCATTGTTGTTGTCTATGTGAACCGTAGCAAGAGACTTTCATCCATTTAAGTGTCCATTTGCCAGGGCAGTTTGGTGCCAGGCACAAACAGGCCTTAACCCAGAGTTATTGCGACCTAAGCCCCAACATCAAACAATACAAGACTGGCTCAATCACCTTAAAATATCATTGAACAAACAAGAAATAGATAGGTTGTTTGGTAGGTTTTGCATTCTTTTATACCTCATTTTGGAGGCAAAAAATTAAAAAAGAAACCTTTGAGATCATTCAACCATCACATTTAAATGTTATTAAAAAGGTTGCAATCTATCTCCCTGATGAAAACATGCAAGCACATTCAAATCAGCCAACCATGTCATGTTTTAATTTACATTAGTGGTGTTGGGACACGTTGGCCTTACCCAAGAGGGAGGTGAATTGGGTAGCTTAAAATTTTAAACTCTTGATTTAGTTAAGCTTAAAACCTTCCCCAAAATTGAAGCTAAGCCTTCTTGTTAGTTTGAAATAAGATGTGGATCCAACAGTTGATCAAGAGTGTGTTTCAATGGTTAACCTTACTATTGAGTGTACATCCACAACTTCAAAACAAATAAACAATATAACAACTAAGGCTATAGAGGTTAGTAGTTAAACAAGTATATAACAATAAACACAAAGAACTGCTTGAAAGTAAATAAGAGTTGAAATTAAATATAATAGGGAAATAAACAAGCCGCTATAAGGTTATTGTTGACCCTATATGTTTTGATGATAATAAACACATTGAGATTACTAATCAAAAATCTAAGTGTGTAGAAATCTTTAGTAAGCTTCTCTGGGATAAATGAGTTTTGAAACTAGAATACTATAAATGATGAAGTGGAAGCTCTACTAGCTTGGCTACTTATGCTACAAAGATCACCTACACTATCCTCATCATCTCTTTAGTTGAGGAAGCTCCAAGCATATCAAGTATCAAGGCTAATGAAGAACTTAATGGCTTTAGAGCTGGTCAAGAACAATCTATTACTACATACCAACAAGGAGAAGACTACATCAAGTTGTACAAAATTGTTTTATTTTTAGGGTCTTGATGTAATCAGTTATATGGTGCACTCTATAGATGCTCAACAAGACAAAACTAATTCAGTCTACCTTAGAAACCATAATCCTTATTGGATTTGGTTCCATTGATTTCCTAAGCTTGAACAAGTGATAAAAATCAGGAAAATATATGTTGAATGTTGATAGAAAAGTTTCTAAGCCTTTGAACTTAATTTTCTGAGGTTTCTAGGTGTTGGGTTGTCTGTTAGGCAAATTGGTCCTGACTGTGAAAAGTAGTCGACTACCCAAAAAGATGTGTTGACTAATTGTGGCAATCAAGGCATGCATAGCCAGGACTATGAAGATTAGTTGATTACCCCAAAAGGATGTGTCGACTAACTATGATAGCCAAGTCATGCAAAATACCTTGTTTGAGCAGATGTGTCGACTACTTAGGAATGTACAATCGACCACTTAGACAGGCTGAGTTCAAAGCTTACCAGTCCTCTCTTCGTATTGTAGTTAACTAACAAATTGCATAGTCAACTACTATGAAGAAAATTGACTGTTTAAAGGCTCCGAAGACTACTACTATTATTGGAAAGCTTCTATCGTGCTAGGAAATTTTGAATCATTAGTAAAGAGAGTAAAATCCCTTCAATGGATAAAAATGGTTGTAGACACCCCATTTTTGTGCTCTTCAGTATTTCCGCAATACTTTGAGCTTCAAGCATGCCTCAGCTAACCTCTAAGCAGGCCCGGGGGCATTCTTCAATTTTTTACAAAAATTTTGGAACCGACTCTGATTGTCCAATTGAAGTCATCTTCATCTTGAACCTCATCTCAAATCAAATAAGAAATCCAAAACCAAAAGCAAAGGTACATATAGCCTAAAAATCCAAATCCAACGACACAAAGATCACCTGAATCTAACACCATTTACCCCTTTCATCTTAAGACTTGAAGTCGAAACCAATTTTGATCTTCCAACCGGAGTCATTTTGATCCTGAACCTCATTTCATGTCAAATCATAAATCTAAAACCATAGGTATGTAAGCACAAAAGTCCAAATCTGACAATACCAAGATCACCCGAATCCGACTCTATTTACCCCTTCATCTTAAGACCCGAAGATGGAACTGATTTTGATCGTCCAATCAGAGTCATTTTGATCCTGAATCTCATTTCATGTCAAATCAGAAATCCTAAACCATAGATACGTAGAGCCCAAAAATCTAAATCCAATGACCTCAAGATCGCCCAAATCCCACACCGTTTACCCCTTCATCTCAAGACCTGAAGCCAAAACCGATTTCAATCGTCTGATCGGAGTTGTTTTGATCCTAAACCTCATTTCATGTCAAATTAGAAACCCAACACATTAGATATGTAGACCCGAAAATTACAAACCCCACGACACCAAGATCACCCGAATCTAATACTATTTACCCTTTCTTCTCAAGACCTGAAGCCGGAGCTGATTCCAGTCACCCAATCGGGGTCATTTTGATCTTAAACCTCATCTCACGTAAGAATAGAAATATGAGACCATAGGTACATAAACCCCAAATTTCCAAACCTGACGACACCAAGATCACCTGAATTTGACATTGTTTACCCCTTCATCTTAAGACCAGAAGCCAAAGTTGATTCCGATTGTCTGATTAGGGTCATTTTGATCCTAAACCTCATCTAGCATCAAATCAGAAATCTGAGACTATAGGTACGTAAGCCCCGAAAATCCAAACCCGATGACACCAAGATCACCCAAATCCAACACTATTTATCCTTCATCTCAAGACCCGAAGCCGGAACCGATTCCGACCGTTCTATCATGATCATTTTTATCCTGAACCATATCCCACATAAAATATGAAATCCAACCTTGTCGATGGATATATCTCAAAATTCTGAGTCCAATGATACCAAAATCGTCCAATTCCAATACTATTAACCCCTCCATCTTGAGACCCGAAGCTAGACTTGATTTTGGCCCTCCGTTTGGAATCCTCTTCACTACAACTTCGAACCTTGAGACCCACATGACTAGATCTTTATCCCAGCCTCTAGAACCTTCTTAAAATTTAAAATTTAACCAGCTAAAGCATCTCCAATCAATCAAACCAATCACCTAAACTTGGAGTGTCCAATTTAGGTAAATTGGTGAAATTTTCCACTTACTTTCTTGATTCATTGAGAGAATCTCTCCCAAAACTGTCTTGACAGCCCCTTCACAAAATCAACTTCCCACCAAAAAGCGTTTAAACCTCAGCTATTGATCTTCCTAGTCTCCCTATATCAACCCTCCAATCCCTTCTAGAACTCTTCTTAGAAATTTATAAATACCCCAATTTTCTCACACACAAACACACAATGCTAGCTTAGGGAGAGCTAGAGAAATTACCCTACCTCCGCAAGGCATAGAAATGCCTTTACCATGTCTTAGATAATTCTTGTTTGAGAAGCCCTCCATATTCATCCTTAGTGAAGCTAAAAACCCATTCCACCTTTTCTAGTCATTCTAAGAAACCTTCACAACCCTTTGTGCTTCCAAGCTAATCAATAACTATTTTCATCCACTCAAAACATCCTAATGAAGGGATGAGAAATCCATTAAATGGATGGCCAAACCCTGCAGGAAGGTTGGGCAAAATTTCAAACATTTCTCTCTCTTCCATCTGGGAATCACATTCCCTATTTTAGAAAACTGCATTTTCAATAATCACTCTTGAAACAAAACTGGACCAGATCTGAAACCAATAGGAAGTGAAGGATATACCTGATATGAAGTAGAAGTAACTCCTAATGAAGGTGTGCACACCCAAGGAGAAGACCAAAACCCGCTTCCTCTGAATAAGACACATTGTGTGGTGAAGCACGATCAGTAGGATGGCTCTTCAACAAGAATCAGGATTCTTCAGCAAGAATCGAACAAGGGCTAGTGAGCACGACTTCAGATTGTTTCTTTAACCAAGGAACAATATCAAGAACCTTTCTTGATCAAGTCCACAAGTCGAGATCGAATTGGGTAAGGATGGCAAGAATATGAGAGAATTCTACAGATTGCTGTGTATAAAACTGAGGAATTCGCCCCCTATTTATAGTCTTCTTTGGATCAGCCTCCTAATCTAATTTGGAGAGAGTTTCTTGATCCAAATCTGATATTTGGATCTGGACTCTTAAATGGATAAGACTTATCTTATCCTTCAGCTTATCCTAATAAGATTATAAGTCAGATCTTTCCCCTTTTAATTAACTAATTTAAGGCAAGTTCGAATTGGGCTTTAGGTCCATTAAGTTTATGTGCTCACTTACTCCTTAACCTGCTGCCCAGTTGGCTTTCTTTGTATGATGTGGGACCCTTACTTTGTTCTACACATCAGCCACATGGGTTCAATCCAGCCTTTGTTACAAGGCCTGGCCGAATTCACTAAAGGAGACAGTGAACCCCTGAGTCCATCACCATGGGCTCTTAATGGTCCCAACATTTACACTAAATGGTTCTTGGATCCAGCCACCTTATGAAAACCCAAGAACTGTGGACAGATGCAAGATTAGCCCATCAGTGTCAACCTTGGCAAGATAAATCTCCCAGATCTATCCAACGGCTGTAAAGATTCTAAACTAACACGAGTCTTATAAGTGTCCAGTTTAAGGGTATTACATAGAAACATACCACAATGACATGAATCAATTATGTACTTTATTCATTTACAATAAATGTCAAAAGATACATCAATCTGATTGAAGCTAAGGGCATAATTGTCTAACACCTAAACCTTAGAAAATCATCACACCACAGCTCCCTAATGTTCCATTATATATATATTGCATGCACGCACGTGGCGAGAGGCGACACGTAGAGCGGACCCAACAAGAATGTGCGTGGAGCAGAGGCCGGCGTGAGATGTGGAGCCAATAGCGCGGCCATACGCGGCGGCCTCAGATGTCCGTGCCCTTAAGGTTGGACAACATCCTGGCCGTCCGCGTCCACCTACCTCCAGGCGGCCTCAAGTATAAATAGGAGTAACCCCCCAAGGTAAACATCTAGACTCTTTACTGTTAAGAACTTCCTTGCCTCCCTTGCGGCCCCGTTTGAGCATCCCAACCTTAGGCCTCATCCACCTCTCATCACACCCGTACTAACTTGACCATCAGAGTTTTTGTCTCGGGCTAACATTTGGGGCCTTTGACATTCTTTCTCTCCACAAGTATGACCTACCAGCCCTCGGCCCCGATGGACCTCGAACTTATTAGCTAATCCTCAGCTCGAAATTGGATTTACCTTGTTGTCCTTAGCCCATCCTAGGCAGCAACAATTGGTGCCGTTCGTGGGAACATTTCAAAGACTTCCCTCATCCGAAATTACACTCTAAAATCTTGTCTTAAAAAACTAACTCCTAAGCTTCAGCCGAGATGGAAAGGAACACTAGGAATGCTCAGAACATGGTCACGATGAACCAATACCAAGCCATCCTCGACCAGCTTGACAATCCCACACAGAGGTTGGATGACATGGGGCACCCGACAGGAGACCACCTTAGGGGTGACCACCCAGCTAGAAGCCTGGGGCACCATGGCGGACGAGTGTCTCCAGACCCGCTGGGCATCGGCCCAGTTGGATCCAATAGGTCTGACCCCTCAGAGTCCAACAACAGTCGACACACTAGTCAACCGCTGAGGACCTTCCAACCTCCAGCCAACAAGGGGATGAATCAGCATAGTCTCGCGATCACCACCGAGACCACGAACGCCACCACAAACGAGAGAGTCCCCAAGATGAAGGTGGGCGATCGGGCCACCACATCCCCCTTTCAAGGGCTAACGGCCAACGTCGTGCCTCTTCCTCTCTAGTCTCAGATCTCTGAGAACTCCTAACAAGCCAGAAAAGACCGAAATGTGCCCACATCGGAGTATTCGGGGAATAGGGCCAATCCGTTCTGCGACCGGGAGGACCAAAATGTGGGCCAGACCCTCATCAACCAGAAGCTTGTCAACTTGCAGGCGCAGCTCGACACTATCAAGGATGACCTCCACCAGGTTAAAAGAGAGCCGAGTCGATGCCTCGGCAAGCGGAAACCCATCGTCTAGGAAAATCGACACCTTCACCGTCGACATCACCTCAAAGTCCATCCCGCCACACTTCAAAGTTCCAACACTCGAGATGTACGATGGAACCTTCAACCCAAATGACCACCTAGAGAGTTTCAAGGCACTCATGCTACTCTATGGCTATTCCGACACCTTGAAGTGTTGAACTTTCCAGGTGACCTTCAAAGGGGCGGCTCACTAGAGGTTCTTCAGACTCCCCCCTCGATTCATCAACTCGTGGGAGTAGTTCACCAGTCTCTTCCTCACCCATTTCATCCGCAACTAGCGATGCCAAAAGAGCATCGTCTCACTTATGACTATGAGACATAAGTGCAGGGAGAGCTTGCGGTCCTACATCGATCGCTTCAAGAAGGAGGAGCTTGAGGTCCAGGACCTTGACTCCATGGTCTCCATGCACATAGCCATCAATGGCCTCCTACCGAGCTCGGCTCTCAAGTGCTCCGTTGCCAAGACCCCGCCCAAGTCCAAGGCGGAGTTTTTGAAGAAAGCTAGAAGTACATTGCCACCGAGGAGGCCTCGGCTGGTTACCCTTAGGAGGGAGAGAATGACCACCACCGCGGAGGCCTAGAGAAGAAGATAAGAAATGGAGACGGCCTTAACGGCAACAACATCAGCAAAGACAACAAGAATTCACCGGCCTAGGCCCTGGCTTATAACAAGTATACGCCACTTAACTCCACCTGAATGCAAATCCTAATGCAAGTAGGGAAGGAGGAGTATGTGAAGTGGCCTGAGAAAATGAAGAGGAACTACAAGAGGGGTAATCCACAAAAAATATTGTAAGTACCAACACGACACAGGCCACGACACTGAGGACTGCTACAAACTGAAGAATGAGATCAAGTCCCTCATCTGCCGCAGTCACCTGAAACAGTAAGTGAGTGGCGAGGCTGGCACCTAGTCCTCCTAGTAGCAACAACAATTAGCAGTTGTCATCGACGTCACTTTCAGGGGCTCGACCTCGACCCAAAAGGACTACGCTAGGAAGATGAACATCCAGGGTCTAGCTCCCAAGAAGCCAAAGTAGAGTGAAGCCCTCACCTTTACGGACGAGGACTTAAAGGGGATCTCAGTCCCCCATGACGACGTTCTAGTGGTGTCGGTCGTCATCGCAAATTTCATGGTGAAGAGGATATTGGTTAACAATGGCTCTTCAGCCGACATTCTCTTCTATGACGCCTTTGAGAAGATATAGCTGGCGCCCGAGCGCCTCTAGCCTGCCGACTTGCCACTCGTTGGCTTCTCCAGGAATGTTTTCAAACCAAAGGAAAGAACCACCCCACCAGTTACGGTAGGGACAGAACCTTGACAGGTGACGATGATGAATGAGTTCCTGGTCATGAAGATCGGCTCCCCTACAACTCTATCATCGGGCGACCAACCTTCCACGCACTCAAGGAAGCCATTCCCTACCAGTTACGGTAGGGACAGAACCTTGACACGATGTCGGAGTAGTCCGGGGTGATCAACAAACCGCCTGCCAATGCTATGTGGCAGCACTGAAGGGCAAGAACAAACAAGCACTACCGTTAGAGGGCCTTGACCTCAGGGAGGAACCAGCGAGCCAAGGCCAACCAATCAAGGACCTTGTCTCGATACTGCTGGATGAGGCTGAGCCTGAGACGACGGTGCACGTTAGGTCCAACCTTCCTCCAAGTAGCCTTTCTGAATGGTAAGTTTCCTTAAAGCCAACGCCGACGTCTTTGCTTGGTCTAACGCTGACATGCCCAGAATTAACCCTTTGATCGTTACTCATAGGCTAAGCGTGGACCTGAGCTCTAGGCTAATTCGGGACAAGAAGAGGAACTTTGCACCAGAGCGATGGAAAGCCATAGTAGAGGAAGTTGACAAGATACTTGACGCTGGCTTCATCCTTGTCCAATGTGGTTATGGTAACGAAAGCTAATGGGAAGTGGCGAATATGTATTGACTTTACTGACCTCAACCGAGCCTTCCCCAAAGATAGTTTTCCTATACCGAGGATAGATCACCTCGTTGATGCCACTATAGGGTATGAGCTACTAGCTTCATTGATGCCTTCTCTGGATACAATCAGATCAAGATGCACCCCGAGGACGAGGAGAAGATCTCGTTCATCACCGAGCACAACACATACTATTACAAGGTCATGCCCTTCGGCCTCAAGAACGTCGAGGCCACCTACCAGCGCCTAGTGAACAAAGTCTTCAAGTACCAAATGGGAAGAAATGTCGAAGCCTATGTGGATGACATGGTTGTGAAGAGCCTAAAGAATGAGCAGCGCACCTCGGACTTGGCCGAGACCGTTGAAACCTTGCAAGAGTACAACATGACGCTCAACCCCAACAAGTGTGCCTTCGGCGTCACCTCGGGAAAGTTCTTGGGCTTCGTCATTACGTAGTGAGGTATAGAGGCCAACATAGAAAAGATCCAGGCTATAACATTCCACCTCCTCGGTCAATCATGGAGACTCAGAGGCCTACTGGCCGAGTGGCTGCCCTTAGCCGTTTCATGTCAAAGTCATTTGACCGTTGTCTGCCTTTCTTCTAGGCCATCAAGAAGTTAAAAGAGAGGCCTATCTACTATGTCAGCAAGGTCCACTATGACGCTAAGACCCGATACCCAAAAGCGGAGAAATTGGCCTTTGCCTTTGTGATCTCAGCAAGAAAGCTTAAACCGCATTTCCAAGCCCATACCATCACGATCCTGACCAACTAGCCCCTCAAGGCCATCCTCGCTAAGCCGGAGACTTTGGGACAATTGACCAAATGGGCCATCGAACTGTTTGAATTTGTTCTACAGAACCAGTTGAGGCCTGCAATCAAAGCACAAGCCTTGGCTAACTTCGTAGCAGAATGCACCTTCAGCCAAGCCCATGAACAAGCCCTAGTAGAGGCGGAAAGGCCTCGACCAGCTGAAGGACCTTGCCCTACCTGGAAGCTACTCGTTGAAGAATCCTCCAATTCCAAGAGGAGTGGAGCTGACCTCATACTTCTCACCCCAGACAACACCGAAGTAGAGTACACACTGTGGTTCAACTTCTCGACCTCCAACAATGAAACTGAGTATGAATCCCTCCTCATGGGCCTGCAACTCGCCAATGACCTCGACTCCCAGCATTTTTAGGTCTTCAGCGACTCCCAGTTGGTGGTGAACTAAGTCGGTGAGTACAAGGCTAGAGAACACAGCATGGCCAAGTACTTGGCAAAGGTGCAGGAGCTCACCCAACACATCCAACACTTCGCCTTGCAACAAGTCCCACGGTCTGAGAACATGATAGTTGATGCCCTATTAAAGTTAACAAGCACCTCGGGCACAACCCTCGGCCACACTGTTTGTATTAAGAAGTTAACTCGCGCCAACATCTTAGAAGCCCATGTTCTCCCTGTGCAAGCTGAGCCTTGTTTGATGGACTCCACCATTGCCTTTTTGTTAACCGAATAGCTACCCATCGATAGAAACCAAGCTAGACAAGTCCGACAACAGGCCATCCACTACACCTTGCTTGAGGGGAAGTTGTACAGAAGGTCTTTCACCTTGCCCAACCTCCGATGCCTCTACCACGAGGAGGGCGAGTATGTGCTCCGAGAGATCCACAAAGGCATCTTGATAGTCATATTGTAGGTAGAGCCCTGGCCCAAAAAGCACTAAGGCAAGGGTATTTCTTGCCAACGGTTCAGAAGGACGCAACCGAGCTGATGCAGAAGTGCGACCGATGCCAGAGACACTCCAACATCTCCCATCAGCTAGCCACAACCCTTTAAGCCCTCAACGGTCCACGGCCCTTTGCTAAGTGGGGTATGGATCTCCTTAGCCCCTTCCCTAAAGCCACTGGAAATAGAAAGTACCTCATCGTCGCCATTGATTACTTCACCAAGTGGGTCGAAACCGAGCCCTTGGCCACCATCATGGCCAAAATGATACAAAATTTCTTCTAGAAAAACATTATCTACTGCTTCAGCCTCTCCCGCAAGCTAGTCACCATCAACGGGAAGCAGTTTGACGACACGAGGTTCAGAGAATGGTGCGCCGCCCTCAGCATCAAGCAACAATACACCTTGGTAGGTTATCCACAAACCAATGGTCTAGCCAAGGTCACCAATAGAATAATCCTAGAAGGACTGAAGACCAGGCTTGACAGAGCCAAGGGCCTTTGGGCCGACGAACTAAACAGCATACTATGGGCCTACCAGACGACACCTCGGACTGCCATAGGAGAAACCCCATTCAACCTAACTTATGGTACCAAGGCCGTCATCCCAGTAGAGATTAGCCAGCCAACGCTTTGAACTAAGGCACACAATGAAGTTGAGAATGATGAAGAGCTCTGGAACAACCTCGATCTACTAGAAGGAGTTTGAGAGCAGGCTCAGCATAGGGTTGCGGCCTACTAGTAGAGAGTAGCCTGCTATTACAACTCTCGGGTGAAGGAAAGACACTACAAGGAAGGAGACCTCATCCCCAGAAGGGTCATGGTGCCCGTGCCCGGTGTGGGCAAGCTTGGCCCCAACTAGGAAGGTCCCTATAGAATCAAGTAGGTCATCGACCCCAACACATTTCGACTCGAATATTTGAATGGAAGACTAGTCCCTTGTGCATGGAACTAAGAGAATCTTTGGATATATTCTCAATGAATGTGCTCCTTAGTGGCTGAATAGTGAATAAAGTGCAAAGTTCCTCCCCCCTTGGCTCCAACTTTTAGTGTATAAGTTCTCACTTCGCTAACTACCAGGACCCCGACCGCATGACCAGTCGACGCATACATCCTCCTCTAAGGTTACACGCTCGAAATGGACGGCAATCCAGGCATACGATTCCTTGTGAACCATATGCCTACTAAGCCTTTCCGCTAAGGCAAACAATAATGGGGACCTCGGCTATAAGCATCGGCAAAAGACCTCGGCCCACCATGAACAAACACACTAAAAAATAACCTAAGTACTTCACCACGCATGAAGCGTATTGTGACCAGGGCTAGGCGCACTCCCACAGCCTCGGCCGTCCAAAGGCTCACACCCTAAACATCCCTAGGAAAGAAAAGCCAAGCATCAACTAAGGCATGTTCCTCACCCTAACCCCTCGGCGGCATCGGGTAGCCTCGACTTAGCTTTGTTAGCAGGGATAAAAAATAGGCTGAAGGGAATTAAGCCTCAACACCTCGACGACTTGGTTCAACCTCGTTCAACCAATTTTTGATGGGGGTAGAGAACAAGCCAGGAGAGCTAAGGCGTTCACCTCCCTTTCCTCCTCGCTAAGAAAAGGGGCCCTGAACCCCATGGCAGCATAGCTCGTCCTCAACTAAATTCCCATAACGTAGCTTCCTAAGCAAACGACTAAGTAACAAGCCACTTTGGATAACTTCTTTGCTACTTGTGACCTCTCGGAAGGGGGCATCAACCCTTAAGCAAAAAATAATAATAATAATACGCAAGTACAAAAATAGACAGTAAGGGCACAAGTTATGCAAAAAGTGTATTTCATTATGTATCCTCCCTTTGTTTTACAAAAACTAGCCTCGGATGGGGGAGGCCGAGCCCCTTATAAAAAATGACTCAAACAAAAACACAAAAATAAGCTAAGGAGCAGCCTATGTAGCGTCTTTGATAGGAGCGGGAACCTTGACAACGTCAACTGCTGGGCCCTCCGTGGAAGGGACCTTGGCAGCAAGAGGATCCTCGACATCCAGGACCCCAGCTTGTCCACTAGGAAATCAAGCATCAGCTTCAACACTTGAAGCTTGGCGTCTTCAAGGCCCTCCAAGTATGAGTCAGCCCCATAGTTGGTGAGGGTATGCTAGTACTCAGTCGTCATCTTCCAAATCTCAATGGCGTCCTTGGCCCTCTCCTCGGCCTCCACCACCTGCGCCCGAGCAACATCCAGGGCCTTGTTCATCTGAACATGCTCAAGCTCGGACTACTTCAACATCTCATCAGCCTTCTTCAAGGCCTTCTTTAGCTTCGTGGTGAGATCCATCACCACCTTAAGGTCCTCTTCTAGGACCTTCCTCAGCTTCCTCTCCTCCTTCCTGGCCGAGGCAGGGGACTCTCGGCTATTCTCAGCATTGATGACCCGCACCTCGAGCTTCTCTCGCCTCTCCTCAATGTTCCTCAGGTGCTGATGAAGAAGTTTCGCTTTGTCACCGACATCGACAAAGTACCAACATGCCTACAACGAGAACACTGTCATCAGTGGCTTAGAACAAAAGGACAAATTTCACTAAGTCAACGAGACGAGAAGGCAATGTACATCGACCAAGTGTTGTTGTGCAAGGTCTCAGAGGTTTGGGAACCCTTCGTTCACCATTGCCATCCGATCCTTGGGAGGGATCATCCCCGTGATCAAGGCCTTCCCAATGCCCCAAGTGTTGAGGGAGTCTCCCTCTTTAACCTCCCAGTGAGGGTGGAACATCCACCTTGTCACCAGCTACCCCTCACCCCCGTGGCATGGGTGAAGAGTGGGGGCCTAAAGGATGAGGCCCCCTTACGGCTCCCTTGGCTGGAGGCCCCCTCGGCGTTCTATTGCTTTCTCCTCCTCTTTGGCCACCCTCAGCTGGGTGGTCCTTATGCACCAACCTCTTCCTCGCGAGGGTTGAAGTGGATCAGCTGGCCTCTTTTAGCTAGTCTCTCGGCCCCAGTCTCCCTTGGCCGACCTCTTCCCTCGGTTTCCCTTAGTATCAATTGGGACTGGTGGCCGAGGTGTCCTCTTGACTGGCACCACGGGTGGTGGTTCCTGTCTCTGCGAAGGGCCATCGCCTGATGTCCTCTTTTTTGAATTTTCCTTTTCCAGCAACATCTGATTTGCATTGATCGGCATCTCTACAGAGAAACGAAGCATACATCAGTACCTCCAAGAAAGAAAAGAAAGCCAAGGTGTTAAAAGCCAACATCATGAATTCTCCTGCTAAGGCAGGCATAGCTGAGATAAACAAACACCAATGGTAGCTCTTCGCAAAAAGTCCCTGACACTCAGATGCGGGTGATCACCTTGGCTTCATCGTCGCGGAGATGATGAGTGGGCTTCTCAATGTTTAGGTTCAGCTCCCCCCAGCCTGACCTGAATGACCATACCTCAGGACAAGAGGCAAAGAAAAACTTGCTCTTCCAATGGTGAACGGGATGTAGGGTTGTCGGAAGCTTGATCACGGTGAGCCTGAAAATAATATATGCCCACCACCTAAGGGTGTGGCCTCAGCACGAACATAGCCCGAAAGATTTTCTCAGTCAGTCTCACATCTTAGAGTCGATCCATCACCAACGTCTCAATGATGGTCCTAAGGGCATTAGGGGCAGCGGACTGATTGAGATGTCATACCACCTCAGCAGCTCGGGGATAAGAGGATGGAGAGGAAACCTAAGGCCAAACTCTAAGTAGTGTTGCTAGACGCAGATTTCACCCTCCTTTGGCATCCACAGCCGATCACCGGTGTCTGGGACCCTAAGTCTATAGGACCGAGGGATGTAGTACTTCCTAACCAGGGCCTTCACTTGCTCAAAGCCGAGGATACTATCCTGCTCTGAGCACGGATGACGTCCAATTTCCACCCCTCGAGCCGCGTGCTTGGCCACCAACCTCGGACTGGGCTCGGGAACTTCCTCGCCCTCGACCACCTTGGGTGACCCTGAGGGCCCCTCGACTTCCCTAAGCCTCATACATCCAATACTTTCATTAGGAGATTCGTCACCCCTTTGGCTGCATTCAACGCCGACAGAGGCAGTCCTCTCCCTAGAACCTCGACCTCAGGCCTTGAAGCAGGGACCTCAAGCTCACTCGAGTAGTATTCACTATTGTTAGTAGGCGACGGGCTACGGAAGGAGCTCACTCCCGAGGGGTCTGGGAGTTCATAGCACTCTAGGCTAGAGTTTGAATAAGACATTATGGAAAAGAGGTCCTTTACGTAAGAAGACGAGGTCTAAAGAGCTTTAAAGGAAATAGGAAGGTAGGCCGAGGTCTCTGAAAGCAATAGCGCTTGGAAGCAAAAGGTGATGGCAGATTCGACTAAGTCCCCTATTAAAAGGAAAACGGATTGTGCAGATCACCTCCAATCTAACGGCTGCGGAGCAACCACCTCTACGGTCCAATCTAGTGACCAACACGCATCGCTTGCCTCAAGAAGATGAAACGACACCAAGTGAGTCGGCCGGTTTGCTCGCTGAGTTAGCTGGTTCGCCCAGCGATCCTAAACCAGAACCAATGTCAACCGGCCATCCAAATGCTCATCCCACGTACGGTTATGGCGTGGTGACCTGTCCTATGCACGGCCCCGACCTAGAGCCCGTCTCGAACATAGTTCTAACCTTTCAGCGTTGGGACCCATAGTGGCCAAGGCATATAGATTCACCACTATATCCGTAAAGTGTAGGACCCAGGGGCAAGCATCCCTCGTACCCGTATCCAACATGGGCCCGAACTAGCAAAGGCCTCCACACGACGGAATCCCCACAACATTCCTTGAAGTAATTGGAGCCTAAGTCAACGCCACTACAATCAAAGACTAAGTGCATCCTTGACAAGCTGAAGCCGAGGCCAAAGCCCTCGTCAAAGATGGCCCATCAACAACTCCCATTGAAGATAATACATTCTCTTCAGCCGAAGCTGAGGTCCCCGGTCAACACACCCACCACGGCCTTGAGAGTGGGGGGCAAATGATGTAGGCGCTTATAGCCCGGGCCAATGGCATGCATGCGTGTGGTGGGAGGCAAGACGCAGAGCAAACCCAATGAGAGCGCGCGTGGAGTAGTGGTCGGTGCACGATGTGGGGCCAATAGCGCAGCCACACGCGATAGCTTCGGATGGCTGCACCCTCAAGGCCGAACGACATCCTGGTCGTCCGCGTCCACCTCCCTTATTGCCTCGTTTGAGCATCCCAACCTCAGGCCTAGTCAACCTCTTGCCACACCCATACTAACTTGACCATTGGAGTTTTTGCCTTGGACTAACACCCGGATCCTCTAACGTTCTCTCTCTCCACAGGTCTGACCTACTAGCCCTCGGCCCCGATGGACCTCAAAATCATTAGCCCGCCCTCGGCTTGGAAGCGGATTTACCTTATTCTCTTCAGCCCATCCTAGGCAACAACAATATACTTGAAGACAAAGAAGTCTAGAGGTCGTGAAAGAGCGTTGGAGAAGGAGCTTCTAATTAAAAGGCATGTATCAGTGGAAAAACAAGGCAGTTTAAATTGGACAAAGCTCTCAATGAGGTATGGCTTTTGTCAAGATATTTAGTTGCTTTTGTCAAGATTATTTAGTTCCATGTTTTCCGTCCAATTTTCTTGGTGAAATTTTCATATCTTACATTCAATGTTGTTAAGTTTATCCTTTTAAGTAGCCACACAGGATTAGCTTGTGAGCTCTTCGAGGGCAAACATTGCTAGTCTGTTTGGAAAATTCGATTGGCTTTGATCACTTAGTTTTTTTTTAGTTTTTCTTTTTCTCTCTTCATTCCAGCCTGCTACCCTTCTCAGTCTAAGTGTTAAGGTATTATTTTTTTTTTGGCCTTGGTTTACTTTCCTATTAGTTTGTTGCATGCATCTAGCTTTGTTCCCATCAATAGAATAGCCATCCCATACTCACAATAGTATTTTCTAAGGCCCCATTGGGCACATCTTTTTGCACAATCTACTAGTTATTTACAAGATTGGTAGAGCGTGATTCAGTCCTTTCCCGTTTGATCTGTGGTAGATTTAGCCACCAAAAGCCAACATGCCAAAAAATTTCCAAAAGGCCCAAAATGAGTGATTTTTAGGAATCTCCAAATGGAGCTTTTGCGTTGATCTTTTCTATTCGTCTTCGCGTGAAAAGATATGCAAACAGGCTTTAGGCTGCTTAGATCTTAATTCGAAAGCTTAATGCGTCATTTGATTGTCAGAGCTACTAGAAGATCTTCCCAAATAGATTTACCAAACAGCTTCTAATTTTACTTTAGTTAGTATCTAGTTGCATAATTTCTCTTGGGCTTTTTCCAAGTTTATCAACAAACAGCTACACTCTTAGTTTGCAATTGGATTTAATTTTTTTAATATTATGTTTTTCCAATCAAAATTTATTTCATATTTAATGAATTAAAGTATGGAACATTGTTTTCCAATTAAAATTTTTCAATCCCCCAAGTCAAGTAAGGGTTTGGTTTCACTAAATCAGCATTCAAAGACAACCCAATCTGACACCTGGTTCAATACCATAATCGAGTCTAGGGGTCAGGTGTAACATTCCAGTTTTTCCCATCTATCTCCAAGGTCCAGGGTAATACTAGAATTTCGGTCCAGTTCAGGGCTTCAAGAAAACGCACACTGCATGTACCTCAGGTCTCACCCTGGCAGTTGAGACAAGCCACCCCAACCAACTTGGCAGTACATCAGTGTTAGCATTGGCAGGATAAATCTCCCAAGATCTATCCAACGGCTGTGAAGATTCTAAACTAACATAACTCTCATAAGTGTCCAGTTTAAGGGCATTACACAGAAACACACCACAATGATTTCCTTGTGTTTTGAAAAAATTGCATTTTTTCGGATCGGTCTTGCACTAAACTGGACTAGATGTGAATCCAAATCAAAAGGGGGAATTATACTTGATACGAATACCACAAACATAGAGCCCAAGGTGGAAGTTTACGCCCAAATCAGTCCTAAAACCCACCTCCATAGAAGATGGCGAAGTGTATAGGTGAAGCTCGTTCAACAACACTATTTTCTCTAAAACTGCTACCCAACTAGCTTGGATCGAATGGGGTCAGTGAGCCTGATCTCCCTCGATGTTTTTCTTGCAAAAAACTTGAAGAAAAATTGATCAAAAATTAGTTCCTCAAAGCCTAGGTAAAATTATGGTTTCTTGGGAAACAAGGAGAAGAGGATAGAACAAGAGAGAGAGGTGTTCGAGTCTGGTTTGCCATCTTCGTCTTTTATCTCTTTATGGAGCACTCTCCTAATCTAATTAGGAGATTATCCAAATATGATTTGGATCTGGACTCTATTGAGAGATAAGCCTTATCATCTTAATAGGATATGTGCTCTATACCCAATACCAAACCCAGAGCATATGACAACTTAAATTGTCATGTGACAACTTAATTAATCTTATTAATTTTGGTTCTTAGGCCCATTACTTCAAAGGCTCTTGAACCAAGGTGTTGCGTGGACACTTTAGGCCTAACATTGTTTGGCGTGGGACCCCACAATGATCTCACACAAGCCCACATGGGTTCGACCCAACCTCTAAAAGAGGCTAGGCCGAATTCACTACTTAGGGTATTGAACCCCTAACCTGATCAACATTGGTCCAATTTGGGCCCAACATTTACAACTAAATGATCTTTGGATTCAGGCACCCTATGAAGACCCAAGGATAATGGACTCATGTAAGACAAAGCCCATCAGGTAATCATCCCTGTAATGATCTCTTACACTTAACCTCTCAGCCCATTATAATCAAAATACTACCCAGTAAGGAAGGACGTCTCCCCTAGTAGCAAGGTGTAGTGCCACACTCTCTGCTCGGATGGATCTCAGGATTAAAACCTTTTGCAAATCTTTTTCATAAATAGTAGTATATATCATATAAATGCTTTTACAAAACCAAATTTCAAACAAAGGTGAAATCCACTACCGACAATTTAGGTTTCCATTAGAGAGAGTGTAAACCCTGATATTCACTTTGTCTGACAAAGGGGTTGATCATATCACTATGATCACTCACTTAGGTGAATTTTTAGATTGCCCCAACATACCCAGGTATTTGACCCTTAATGGATTTCACTGGTTGGCATATCAAAGATAGCCTATTCCAACACCTAGTGTAGTACCATAATCAAGTCTAGGGTTATCTGTAACTTTCTTGTTTTGCCCATCTATCTTCAGGGTGCAGGGAATAACTGGAAATTAGTCCGGGTTCAGCACTTCTAATAAACACCCACTAGCTGTGCTTGGGATCTAACCCTAGTTGCTAAGACTAGCTGCTCCAACTCCTTGGCAGCACACTAATTTTAGCCATATAAGGATAAACTTGCCAAATCTATTCAATGGTTGAGAACATTCTAAACTAACACGAGTCTCTTAAGTGTCCAATTTAAGGGGTAATACACAGAAGCATGCCAATATCAACATGTAATGATAGTGTACTTTATCCATTTATAAATAAATGTTTATGTACATCATTCTGATAAGAGCTAAGGGCATACACTATATAACAGCTCCCATTTGCACTTAAGTCAAATCGGGTAAAAGTCTCAGTCCTATACTATCCACATGTTTTTCAAACACTTTCTGTGTTAGTTGCTTAGTCAGTGGATCGACTACATTCTCTTTTGATACTACCTTCTGAATCTAGATGTCTCCTCTAACAATCTCTCATAGAACTAGTGTTATCACACAACATTGGAATGAGTGATGTGGTATGACTCCAAATTCCTAGATGAATTTCTTCATCCATACTACTTATTTAGCTGCTTCACTTATGGCAATGTGCTTGGCCTCAATCATGGATTAATCTTCTAACTCACTACATAGGATGCCAAATGTATCCAGATGTAGATTTTATATCATCTGAATTAGTAAGGTTGCTAAATAAGTAGTGTGGATGAACTACCATCAAAGTCAAGACAATATTCTTTAGTCCTTTGTAGGTATTTTAGTATGTTCTTTAGAGCAATCTAGTGATCTTATCCTGGATTGAATTAATATCCACTCACAACACTTACAACCGGAGCAATGTCTAGCCGAGTGCACAACATAGCATACATGTTGCTCCCTACAATAGAGGCATAGGGAACATTTCTCATATCCTCTATCTCCTCAGGGGTCTTAGGTGACATTGCTTTGGAGATAGTGACTCCATGTTTGAAATGAATGAATCCCTTCTGGAATCCTACATGTTGAATCTTTTGACAATCTTGTCAACGTAAGTAGATTGGGACAATCCAATTAACTTATTCGATATATCTCTATAAAGTTGAAGTCCCAAGATGTAAGAAGCTTCTCCAAGACTTTTCATGGAGAATTTCTATGGAATCGATACTTTTACTATGGTTAACATTCCTGCATCATTCCTAATGAACAAAATGTTATGTACATATAGAACCAAGAATATAACCTTATCTCCCACTAGCTTTTTGTAAACACGTAGTTTGTCCGAATTTTGCTTAAAATCAAATTGTTTGACTATTGACTCAAACTAGATATTCCAAATGCTAGAAGCTTGCTTTAAGAATGGCCATGGGTCGGAAGGTTTCCTCATAATCGATTCCTTCTTTCTGAGTATAGCCTTTCGCCAAAAGCTGAGATTTATAGGTGTTAACATTTTCATCAGGGCCATTCTTCTTCTTGTAGATCAACTTGCAACCAATTGCTTTCACCCTGGGGGTAGGTTTACGAGAGTCCATAATCCATTGGTTTTCATCAAGTGCATCTCTAATTTTCTTGGAATCTAACCACTTTAAGGAGTCTACGTCTAACATAGCTTCCGTATAAGTCATGGATTTATCGGAGAGATATTCACCTCCTTGATCTGATCAAAGGATTTTGATTTGTTTCCCTAATTGTTTCTCGACTTCATGTCTAAACTCCTTGAACTTTTCAAACGATTCGGACTTATGCCTCATTAGGTACATGTAACCATACCAAGAATAGTTATCGGTGAAAGTTATAAAGTAAGTGTGTTGGTTCCATGTCCTAACATTCATAGAACCACATACATCAGTATGTATAAGGTCAAGTGTGCCTATTCTTATTTCAGGCTTACTTGTAAATGGCCTTTTTGCCATCCTACCTTGAAGGCAAGGTTCATAAATTGGTAGATCTTCTACTATGAGAAAATCTAGAAGACCATCATTCACCAATCTTGTGATACGCTCTTTGTTTATATGGCAAGTTGGTAATACCACAGGCATATGTGATTAATCGTTTCTCGTGTTCTTTTCTTGGGGATGTGTTCTGACATCATTTCGGTCACATTTATTTCTAAACAAGGGTGAAGAACATAAAGACCATTCTCAAGTTCTCCATGAGCAAGGGTTTTGTTATTCAATTTAATTACAATTTTATTATTGAATGAAACAGAATAACCATCCTTACATAACTTAAAAATAGAAATCAAATTTCTTCTAAGTTGCGAAGAATAAAGACAATCTTTAAGGGTAATAATCCATTCTCTAAAAATTAAATCTATTGACCCTATAGTAGTAGCTACAACAGTTGTAGATGTACCCAAGTAAAGCATGACTTCATCATCGCTCAACCTTTTGCTTTCCTTGAACCCCATGCAATGTATTACATGCATGAGTAGAAGACCTAGAGTCAATACACTAGGATGTAGAAGTGACCAACATATTTGTCTCTATGACTTGAGTTTTGAAATTGCCTTCTTTCTTTTTCTTGAGGGAATCCAAATATTGAGGATAGTTCCTCTTCTAGTTCTCGGACTTTTTGCAGAAGTGACACTCATTTAAAGACTTGTCTTTGTTCTACATCTTTTGCTTGCTGCCCTTCCTTTGAGGCCTCTTCTTGCACTTTCATTTCTTCCTAGTAGATTTGCCTCCATCAAAAAGCATGGCCACTAGCTTGTTCTTTCTAATCAGTTCATCGACTCTCTACAACATATTATCGAGCTCATGCAAGCTTGTTAGCTTGTTCATGTTGTAGTTCATGACAAACTAGTTAAAGGATGTGGGTAGAGAGTTTAAGATGACATCAGTCTTGGTGTCATAATTCAGCATGGAACCAAGAGCCTCAAGTTCATTGATAAAACCTATCATCTTCATGACATGGTCATGAACCGCTTGGTTCTTAATCATCCTGGTGTTCATGAACAATTTGAGGACCTTTCGCCGTGCAGAACAATTCTGTTACTCATACATTGTCTTTAAACTATCTATAATATCTTGACAAGTTTCTATTTTGTCAAATTACCTCTGGATAGAGTTGTCTAATGAGGCAATGATGTAACACAAGGCAAGAGAGATTTTCTCTTCCCATTCCTGTTATTCCCTTATCTAAAAATTAAATCTACTATTTTTATAACAGTAGATGCAACAGTTGTAATTATCTCTAAGTAAAGCACAAACTCGTCATCATTCAGCCTTCGACTTTCCTTAAACCTCTGCAATGTGTTACATGCATTAATGGAAGTCCCAACGTCAATACACCAGGATGCAGAAATGACCAACATATTGGTCTCTATGACAAGATATTCAAAATTACCTTTTTTGTTCTTGCGGGATTCCATATTCTGAGGACAATTTCTCTTTTGATGCCCAGTCTATTTGCAGAAGTGACCTTTATCGGATGACTTGTCTACTTCTGCTTCTTCGGTTTGCCTCCCTTTTTTGGAGGTTTCTTCTTACCCTTCATTTTCTTCCTACAAGATTTGTCCCCTTCAACAAGCATGGCTATTGGCTTATCCTTATTAATCAGTTGTTCATCTCTTTGCAACATATTGTTGAGCTCATGGAAGCTAACTTTTAGCTTATTCATGTTGTAGTTCACGACAAACTGATTAAAGGATGATGATAGAGAGTTCAGAACGACATCAGTCTTGGTGCCATCGTCAAGTTGGGAGCCAAGAGCCTCCATTCATTTATATAACTTATCATCTACACGACATGGTCATAAACTGGTTGGCTCTCGGTCATCCTCATGGTCATCAACAATTTAACGACCGTTTGTCTTGTAGAATGATTATGTTCCCAATACATGGTTTTAAGACAATCTAGGATATCTTTGCAGATATCAATTTTGTCAAACTATCTCTGCATAGAATTATCCAAGGAGGCTATGACATAACACCGAGCAAGAGAATTCTTCTCTTCCCATTCTTGACATTCCCTCCATGCCTCAGAAGCCCCAACACCCGGATGTTCCAGTGTTGGGTTTTTGGAAACGTTGTCCAATTTCTCGGACGTAAGCACCGGGTTTAGATTACAAAACTAATTTAGATAGTTGGGTCCTTTCAATTTGTTGTCGTCTAACAATTTAGCAAACTATCTATGAGAAATCACATGAGTGCAAGGGGCCTACCTATGAGAAATCACATGATAGTTGGGTCCTTTCAATTTCCCTTCTATCTCAGTGACGATGACAAAGTTCATGTCCCTAGAAATGTGGGAAATCACATGAGTGCAAGGGGCCAGTTGTTTCAATTGCATAAACCATTACTTTCTGTGAAGGATCACATTTCCACCCATCCAATGAGCTTTCCATTTGGCCTCCATCAAATAAGTTTCATTGTCATTTTAGGTTAAACCTTTCTAATTGGTAAGTGTAGACCCGTCATATCGGGAGCCCCAAGGTACTGTGCAAGAGTCATCCATTTTAGGATATGCCCCTTCTACTAGTCTATAATGTCCCTATCATCTCATGAAATAATCCCACTGACTGTCTTAGTGAAATGGATAACCCAATTTTATGGTGCATCTCCACCCACCAAATCAGACTGTTTTCATGCTAATGACAGAATGCCTTTAGAGATATCATCTTATGGTATTCCCTATCCCATTGCGCTTATGTTGATAATGAGTGAACGTGTATATCAGTCCCTAGGTCATATTTAGGTAATACCATATTGGCTCCCACTGACTTTCACAAAGTCAGATTCAAATGGACACTTTAATGGGATAGGGTTCCCGCGAGGTTCCTCTTGGAGAAGAAGTTATTAAGGGGGTCCATTAGAAAAGGAGATCATGCAATGATCCCTGGGAATCATGGCAATGATGTGGATTTAGCCATGATGTTCGTGGAAAGCCTGATAAGTCAATACATGGCCCATGAACAAATCACATCCATTCAACACATCACATACACATACATAATTGATCCATATCAATTTAAAACTTGTAAAACTAGATTCATTTAGATTAACACATGATCAACCCATCAATGGACCAAATTATCTAATGTCTCGGTATATGGGGCTAAACTACAAAAAGCAGTTCGACCCATATAGTTGTCTATGCTGAAATGGGATAGTCTTGCTTTAATCTAACATTAAATGGTTTTTCAAGTATGGGCCAAATTGGTCCCTACAATGGGTCATCAAACCCATGGCCTAAAATCAATTTTGGGTCACTCAAACAATGATCCAAGGGGTTGTGATCAGACCCCAAAGAACCATAGGTTCAACCCAACAAGATTGGACCAAAACTAGGTCAAATCGGCCTACGGTTTGGTGTCCAAAACATGCATCAATTCACATAGGTAATGATCTGAAACTATCAGTTATGATTCACAATCATATTAGAAAATAAATAGAATATAATAAAAAATAAATGGTTAGGGCTGATAGTGTGATGGTCCGAATCCAATCTGGACAAAAATTGCATCACTTTGAAACTGCAATCTACAAATTGATCTCTATTTGCGATCTTTGTCTTCTCTGCATACTTTGACTATTTCTCCGATGTAAAAATAAAATAAAATAACCCTAATTTATATTGCTTAAATAAAAAAAAACATAATACATTCTTTCTAGAAAAGAAAAATAATTAATTACAGACCACATAATGAAATTAATAAATTCGGTGTGCACAAATCTTGCCACCATCAAGAGTTCGATCTCCATCACACTTTCAGCCCAAGATTTCAAGAATCCATAATAAAAAATTCTATAATATATCATAATATATATAAAAATTTTAGATCATTGGCCCACTTTGAGAACCAAATTCTTAGAGATTTCTGCTAACTACTCAAATCGACTAGACTAGTTCTTGCCAATTTCAGTTTTGGTTTAAATTTGGATTGGTTCATCCCAAGGATTGAACCTAGTGCTCTGATACCATTGTTGGATGGGTTAGGATCCGTCATATGGATCGCCAAACCATGCTAGATGGTTGGGTGAAATTTCAAAAATTTCGTAACCCTTTTGGAAATCGAATTCCCTATGTTTTAAAAAAGTGCATTTTTCAGGATCGATCTTGCACTGAACCGAACCAAATTCAAAACCAAACAAAGAGGGATATGGGGAAGCTGAACCTAAACTGGACCAGATTTGCACTGATTCAGCAACACGGTTTTCATCAAAATGCAAACCAACTGCTTGGATCGAATAAAACTAATCTTTATCAGTCCTTGAAAGCCTAGGTCGTGATATGGTTTCTTGGAAAAGAAAAGAGTAGAAGAGAGAACAAGATAGAGTGTTATTCTAGTCTAGTTCACCCTCTTCTTCTTTTATCTTCTTATGGAGCACTCTCGTAATCAAATTAAGAGATTATCCAAATCTAATTTGGATCTTGACTCTATTAAGAAATAAGCTTTATCCTATTAAAAGAATGGGTGCTCCATACCCATTTCCAAACCCAGATATGTGATAACTTACATAATCTTATTGATTATGGGCCTTGGGCCCATTTCCTTCAAAGGCACACAACCCAAGGTGTTGCATGGCCAATTTAGGCCTGATTTGTATGGCGTGGTCCCCATAATGACCTCACATAATTCCACATGGGTTCAGCCCGACCTCTACGAAAAGGCTTAGTTGAATTTACTACTAAATGCAATGATCCCTTGAGCACATCACTATGGGCTCAATATGGGCCCAACATTTCCACTTAAATGATCATTGAATTCAGCCATCCTATGAAGACCCAAGAATAATAGATTTAAGTAAGATAAATCCCATCAGGCAATTAGCCCTATAATGGTCTTTTACACATAACCTCTTGGCCCATAATAATCACAACACTACTCGGCAGGGAAGGATCTCTCCCCTAACTACAAGGTACAATGTCACATTCTCTACTTAGATGGATTTCGGGAATTAAAACCTTTTGCAAATATTCTCATAAAACATTAATATATGTATATGTATATATCATAAATATATTTTGCAAAATCAGATTGCAAACCACTGTTAAAATTCACTGTCAGCAATTCAGGTTTCCATTTGAGAGTTTGTAAACCCTATCATTCACTTTATCCAACAAAGGGGCTAATCCTATCGCTATGATAACCCACTTAGGTGAATTCTAAGACTGGCCCGACATACCCAGGTTTTAACCTTTGATGGATCTCACTAATTGGCATATCAAAGATAACCCAATCCAACACTTAGTGTAGTACCATAATCAAGTTTAAAGGTTATGTGTAACTTTCCAGATTTGCCCATCAATCTCCAAGGTCTAGGGCATAACTAAAAAATGATCTGTGTTCAGTGTTTCATCCAAACACACACTGCATGTGCTTTGGGTCAAACCCTAGCAGCTGAGACAAACTGCCCCAACTTCTTTGATAGCACAACAGTGTTAGCCTTGCCAAGATAAACTCCCTAAGTCTATCCAACAATCAAGAACATTTTAAATTAACACAAGTCTCACAAGTGTCCAATTTAAGGGGTAATTTCATAGAAACATACCATTGCCAACATGAAACAATCATGTACTAATATTCATTTGCAATAAATATATTTGTACATCAATTTGATTGGAGCTAAGGGCATACACTGACAAAGCAACCCCACAATGATCTCACACAAGCCCATGTGAGTCAGGGCATTGAACTCCTGACCCTATCAGCATTGATCTAGTTTAGGCCCAACATTTACAAATAAATGATCATTGGATTCAAGCTCCCTATGAAGACCCAAAGATAATGGACTCATTTAAGACAAAGCCCATCAGGTAAACAGCCCTGTAATGGCCTCTTACACTTAAACCTCTCGTTCCATAGTGATCAAAACACTACCCGACAGGGAATGACCTCTCCCCTGGCTACATGGTGTAGTGCCACACTCTCTGCTTGGATGGATCTCTAGATTAAAACCTTTTGCAAAGATTTTTCATAAAATAGTAGTATATGTATCATTTAAATACATTTGCAAACCAGATTTAAAACATTGGTGAAATCCATTGTCGGCAGTTTAGGTTTCCATCAGAGAGTGTAAACCTTAATATTCACTTTGTTCGACAAATGGGCCAATCCTATAACTATGATCACCCACTCAGGTGAATTCTTAGATTGCCCCAACATACCCAGGTATTTGACCCTTAATGGATCTCACTGGTTAGCATATCAAAGACACTCTAGTCCAACACCTAGTGCAGTACCATAATCATGTTTGGGATTAAGTGTAACTTTCTAGTTTTGCCCATCTATCTTCAAGGTATAGGGCATAATTGGAAATTAGTCTGGGTTCAGTGCTTGTAATAAAAACCCGCTAGCTGTGCTTGGGGTCTAAACCTAGTAGCTAAGGAAAACTGCTCCAACTCCTTATCAGCACACTAGTGTTATCCTTATCAGGATAAACTCCAAAAGTCAATTCAATGGCTTAGAACATTCTAAACTAACACGAGTCTATTAAGTGTCAAATTTAAGGGGTAATACAAAGAAACATACCATTATCAACATGTAACAATAATGTACTTTATCCATTTATAAATAAATATTTATGTACATAATTCTGATTGAAGCTAAGGGCATACATAGTCTAACACACAAGAGAGAGAGAGAGAGAGAGAGAGAGAGAGAGTGTGTGTGTGTATGGAAATCCATGCTTTATTTGGTGTTCATGGGTTTCATCCTCTAATTCCATTTAAGAGTATGGTTTGCTTAAAAATCAATCCTCTCTTTTGTTACAAATCCAATTTTGTCATCCAATTGTTTTCTATTCTTTCACCACAATGACGTCTAGGTTCTTTGGGCGAAGAAAGAATCCAAGGTTGCAAAGTTGCTTTAGTTTGATATCAGGTTGGAAATCCAAAACTATAAGCCATGTGGAATTATGGATGGGAACTCATAAATTTTGACCTTCATTTTTATGTTAGGCAGCCAAGATGGAGGTTCCTTGTTGGAGTCGATAAGCCTCAAATCATGGATTTCGGAAAACCCCCATCTACTTAGGCGAGAAGGATGTTGAGAAGTGGGATTATTGATCTTCGTTTCTTGGACTTTGAAGTACATTGTGTCTAGAGTGAGGAGTGGAGATTGGATTTATCACCCAATTTTGATGGTCATTTGAAGAGTCTTCATCTGTTTTTTCCAGCCCCATTATGTCGCATATATTATTCCTTCCACAACTCCACTGGGAATCATGCGCCTCTCCCAATTTTGCCTCTTCTTTGACTTTCGACCTTACTCTGAGAAAATGGTGATTCATTGCTCTTGCATTCTCTCTCTATTTCTTCCCTCTCCGACTACTTCATCTTCGACAATAATCGGAACTTAGAAGCAACTCTCAAGGAAAGGTGATTCGAAAATTCATAGAGAGCCATAAAACTCTCAAAGCAGAAGAGAAGACCTATGATTTTGGCATCGTTTGCCAACTCTAGTTAAATTACGATATGGTATCATTTGCTCTCACTCCAACATCCATTCCATTTGTTGTTGAAACTCTTCAATTCCTTTTTGAAATTGATCGTATTTGGTGGTTATTGGATTGATTCTCTAATATGGGTCCCTATTAGATGCAAGCACCTACTTAAGTTATGCAAATCATGAGGAGGAGCTACTGTTGAGTTTAAGTCTCGTTGCAGCGGCGGTGATGGAAGAGGGGAAGAAGGGGGAGAGAGAGAGAGAGAGAGAGAGCGGAGGTGGAGGGGTTATCACATTGCCTCTTTGTCTCTTTTGGAGAGGAGGGACTACCAGAGATCTAGCATTGCCACCCATCTCTTTCAGTGAACCGTTGTGTGTCAAATGGAATGGGAGAATGAATAGTAATTTTTTGAGGAAAAGATTAAGGGCAAAAGGGACATTTTATCATTCTCATTGCAATTTAATGGTAATGGCAATTGGGGTGGTTTAAGACAATGGTTAAATAGTAAGGGAATAGTTTGTCGATTAGCTAAACAGTAGGGGTAGTTTAAGAAATTTGCCTATAATACCATACACAATAGAGCTTATATGAGTGCCTATAATACTTGTTGATGTGTGCACAATGTACACATAAATTCTGATGTTTATGCATGGTTTTGGTGCTGATTTGTGTGAATTCTTACGCCAAATTAGCTTGATTTCAGGAAATTATCAAAGGAAATAAGTCTAGGGGAAAAAGAGCATAAAACCATGCTAAAAGAGGTCAAATAGGATTTACTTCAGCCCAGCTGGGAGAAAGGCCCAGCCGAGAGGTCAAAGGAGAGCAATTCGGCACTTGAATGCCCATGCAGCACTCTTTGGGAGAGCCCAAAGAGAGAGCCCAGTTGAAACTCTCCAAGGGAGCCCATTCAGCCCAGCAAAGAGGGAGGCCCATTCATAGCTCAAGAGCAGCCCAAAGTGCAGCCCAAGGAGCCTAAGGGCGGCAAACTCTCTAAAAGTTTCAAGAGAGGGCTGAGGAAAAAACTATATAAGGAGAGGAGAAGGAGGGAACACTCCAGCTTGGTTGGTTCAAACTCTTTGTGTGCAACTTCCTTGGGTGAAAACTGGTTTGGTTCAAAATCTTGGAGGGAGAAGAGAGAGAGGCGTGCAAGAGAGAAGAAAGGAGAAGATTCAAGAAACCTCAAGAGGAGAAGAAGCTGAATTCGAAATTGGGAGAAGAAGCCATTGGAGGAGATCAATCTAGGTTGTATTCTTCCTTGAATTCTGTGCCATTGGTAAATGAAATCAGCTAGGGTTTCATGTTATTTTCTCCATTAATTCATCTTTCTTGCTATAATTGAAGCATGATTCTTGTAACTTCATATTAGTAATTAGTTTTCTAGGGTTATTCAAATGGATTAGATGCAATCTTGATGTTTCTTGATTAGGATTTTATTTGTAGAATAGCTAGCCGAATTGATCTTGATTCTTATAACGTCTGAATTGCTTGAGAAAGAATTTAGGCAATCTTAATTCTGTTTGGCCGAACTGTTCTTCTTTCTTGGAGTTTCTAGATTGCTTGAGAAAGAGTCTAGAAATTCGGATCTGCTAATTAAGAACCGAATTGAGTACAAGGTTAGAAATAACTTGTACAATTCGGTTGGTGTTCATTCAATCTGAAATGATGCCCTAGAATTCTTGATCTTAATGCATGCATGGGGATTAGATTCTTGATAGAGATATAAGAATCGTCACTCATGCATAGAATGAACATGCGCTTGAGAGAGGCTATTCATTGCCTTGGGGTTTCACCAAACCTAGACTGAATCTCAATCCAATCGAATGTCCTAGAGAACTAATTGCTGAACCAATTCTGTGCATACTTAGCTTATCTTCTCAACTTGCATGCAAGGTGTTTGATCCATTGTGTTAGAGATAGTTTGCTAGTTAGAAATTCAGTTTGTGGTTAGATATATACAATTCGGTTTATCAGATAATAGAAGGCTGATATATTACTAGTAGTTGCTGCATAAGTACTTGTGGGAAATGATACTCTATTCATCACTCTATTACTTGAGTGACTAGTGCACTTTCTAATGTAACAAATACGCATCACTTGTAGTTGGGCTTTTATGTGCCAACAAGACCTAAATGGTGTTTAAACTTGAACACCTACTTGCACTCAAGATGATAAAAGTATAGAACATGTCACATGGTAGGTTAGAACAAGAGACCTCTGAATGTGTAGATATACCAATATACAACACAATCTATTTAGTCACAAGAGCTTTACTCCAGATGCTTTGTAGGGCTATTCATGAATTGGGCCAAACCAATTAAATCAACCAACCCAACCCACCTTGATCTGAGTTGGTTGGTGTTAAATTTTTTGTTGGCTTCGGTTTAAAGACATAAATAAACCAATTGATCGGTTTGGCTTGCAGATTTTGAATTTACAAATCGAGTAAAACCAACCAGAACGGTTGTATACAGTGGGATACATAGCGTTATAGTCATTAAAAAAAGTTAATTCTCTTTCACGTGTGATATGTACTGTAAACTACTTTTTCTAAGACATCACAAGACAATGACATAACCTACCAAGTCTTGTAGGTCTACAATCCTAGCCCCTACCCCCTAGGCCTATTTTTCGGCAAATGCCTACAATTCCTATTCATTGTTTAATTCTTTATCATTTTTTCATTAAATTTTTATTTTGACATTTGATTAAAATATTCAAATAATTGTTTATTGTCAAAACATATGTCATGAATTTGTACCAGTAATAATGATTTTTATTTTTTATTTTCAATTTTCATGTCATTTCATATGAACCCCAAGCTACAACCTATAAACTACAAAAGTACAAGAATAAAGTATCCATCAATGGATATCTCAGTTTGGTTAAAACCGATCAAACCGAGCATCTAACAACATTATTTTTAATTGGTTTGTGTTATTTTTCGAGTCTGTTTCAGTTGGCTTATTAGCCAACCCAAGATATTCAGTTCGGTTGCTAAAGTACTATGTAACCAAACCGAACCGACCCATGAACAACCTTAATGCTTAGCCTAGTCAAGAGTTCTTCTAAAAATAACTATACATTATGTACAATGATAGAATGGCTTGTTTTTCTTGTGCATGCTTTGAATCAAGCTAAATTTTTTTAGACATTGAAGGGATTTTTTTCTTTCCTAGAAATGATTCAAATTTGCTCCAACATGATAAAAGGCTTTCTAAAGATAACAATAGTTGTTTAAGCCTTTAAATGGTCAAATTTCTTCAAAGTAGTCAATTTCTAAATTTTTAGTGTCCAATTACTAAATGAAGGGAGGAATCCCTTTTCTCTTTCAGTTGACTAGTTCCTCCTATTAGTTGATTGATACCAATTAGAAATTGGTTTGTCTGGATTAGTCAACTATGAATTTTTGGGTAGTCAACTATTGTGGGAATTGGAAAGTAGCCCACTTTAGGGATAATTCTATAAGAGATACCACTCACCACTAAAGAGAAAAGGGGAGTGATGGTAATCCTGATATTTGAATTGAAATAGCCTTTAATTTTTAGTGACTCCCATGCCAAGACAAAGGTCATCCAAGTAAGTTAGGGAGGGGGAGGGAAGGTGTTAGGTGCCCCTCTCTCCTTTCTGTGTGAATTCCAATTCCCCTGGACCAAAAACTAACCAATGGAGTTTATGCAAATGAGCAGTGAACTTCTTAATAGAAGATTTAACAATTCAACCATGCAAGTAGAGTGCAAATGTATTAAGTGGCATGGTTCCATGTTGTAAGTACATATAAATTACCACTGCAGAGATTGTGATGAGGATCACAAATTATGAGTACACGAAGCATTAAGCTTGCAATGAGGACTGCGATGGCACAAAAGAAACTACCATAACACCTACGATGAGTGTTATATTGATTAACAAACTCGACAAACAAACACGAGTGTAGACCTTCAAGATGGATGAGAAACATTCTAAAGTGATGAAGCCGACCATTTACACCTGCGGTGGCATACACAATCATTGTTCAAACTTATTTGAAGCCTCAACAAACAAGGTTCGCCAATACTATGCTATGATGAGTAGCGGCGACTTGCCTCGTCATAGTAAGTCATGTCATTGTGACATGCCATTAAAAAAAAACTTATTTCTAACACGTGGCCACAAGTGATCCTAAAAAGAGACATATCCAAGACATACCACATGATGATCTTAAGGGAAAAGGTAATCCTAATCCCAGAAGATCCTACTGTACATGTGGAGAAACCCCAATAAGGCTTACCCGCTAGGCACCAGATAATCGTGATTCACCTTCCTAATGAGAAAAGTCCTAGTCTGTATGTTTCTCATTATAGCCTCGAGATCTCCCTATAAAAGGGAGAGACTCGAAGGCCCATGCATGGGATCAATCTTGATAATCCCTTGTCTTCTAGCCTTCTAAGCCCCATGCTCACTATTTTCCTACAATTCCCTCCCTCACAAAGCTTCCTACGCATCCCTATTCACATAGACCCTTGGTCATCCTTTGTCTTTCAAGGAGCACATTCCCAATTGCCTTTCCACCCTACTTACATCAGAATCTCTAGTTACCTCCTTGATCACAAAAAAGATGGTTCATACAAGAATCAACCTTTCTCCAGTCCATGAGAAAGAGCCCGTTGATAAGGAGGGATTCACTCAGGACGTGGACACCAAAGTACCCATTCCCCTAAAATCAAGTGGTTGCGTAGACATTGTGATTTTATCCCACAAAGTCTACGACTTTGAAGAGAGCTTCAGTCGCATGGAACATATGTAGGCAAAGATGAGTCATATGCTTCAGTTTCTCCTACAATGCATAGTTGCATCAAAGAACCCTCGTTTCACCTTAACCGATCCATCTACCCAGCCCCTTGTCTATCCCAAGACCACAATACTGGAACTTTATCAGAAAAATACTTACAGATCGACCCCACCCACCAGAAACACCACCCGAACATCCCATCCTTCTAGTTTGTCTACACTCATCCTACTTGTCTTCATCAAGGAATGAAACATCGTCCCTCCTAAAGCACCTGTGAGTCGCATGGAATTGAGGGAGTATATCCAAAACCTCTTAGAGGCTAGACAAAGCAAGACTCAGGCCTTCACCCTCCTCTAAAATCCTTACTCTAACCAAATTCTTCATAAGCCCTACCTAGTTGGGTACACACTGCCCAATAGTGGCCCCTATATGATGGACAAAGGGGCAGTCCTCAAGAGCATGTCAACAAGTTCGAGGATGCTTTGGGACCTTTTGCCTTAGATGGGGATCTCAAGGTACGAGAATTTTTTAAACCACTTACTAGGTCGGCCTATTTGTGGTTTGTCAACCTGGCCCCTAAAATCTTGGATTTGTGGGGAGAGCTTAGCACCAAGTTCTTGTCCAAGTGGTTCAGTCTGGAGCGGCAACTCATCATGGCCGATCTACACAGTGTTGAGCAGCGACAAAGAGGAAATCTTCTAACCTATGTGATGCAATTCTAGAAGCTGACACACGCCGTGTTCAATGAACATGTCGTGTTGGCCGAACCCCATACTCTAGACCTAGTATCCAGGGAAGACATGATGACGGGCCACCACCACCTTTTAACTATAACAAAAATGAGGTCTTGATGATAATGAATAAGCTCGTAGAGGACTAAGTCATCAACCTACCTCCTCCACCTCCTCACATCAACCTAGAGAAGGATAGACATGGTCCCTAATGGTGCGATTTCCATTAGTCCACCAATCATAACCTAATGGATTGCTTCACCCTATGGAGGATATTTGCTCAAAAGGTAAAACTAGATGATTCCCTTAAACGAAAACCAACACAAGTCGGTACCAATCCCTTACCTAATCATCAACAAGGGGGTAGTGTGAATGTGGTTGGAGCGGTCAACTATGGCAGCATAGCATCGGATACACTCTTGGCGAGGTTCGAGCAGAGCGAGGAATTATGCCAGTTCTTCTCCAAATAGGAAACCAATGACTTTACAAGGAGAGCAACCATTAGGGCTTTGGTTGAGACATTCAAGTGACCCAATGAACCATATCGCCAAAACCGCTTCAACATAGAATTCTATGATGATGATATGTTAGCCACAGACCCTCATCACAACAGACCCTTATACGTAATGGCAAAGATCTACGGGCATGAGGTAAGGAGAGCATTGATAGATTAAGGGAGCTCCCTTAACCTGATATCTGCACACATCCTCCAACTGATTAAGATCATAGAGGATGATATTGGTGGCTTACTGATGGAGATGATTGACTTCAATGGCAATATATCGGCAAAATGTGGCTCCATCATGCTCCCTATGGTCATAGGACCATTCTTCGCAGAACAGGAGTTCCATGTGATTCATTCTTTGGACCTAGTACCATCAACCTACCACCAATGCATCAAAGCGAAACATAAGGGAAGAGTGGTTCCATACCTGCCACAAGAGTACCATTCGAGATATTATAGGCGCATCTATAGGATGCGATATACTACACAGAGTTGGCCAAAGATGGTGAAGTGTGAATTACAAGAATTGATAAAGTTGAACTACCCAAAGAGGAAGACGGTAATGATGCATCAGAGTCACAGACACAGATGGAAACTCATACCATATTTCTATACCATCGTGGAAGAAGATGAGGATGCTAACGTCCCTACCACCAAGAAAATATCGATTGAAGTATAAAATTTACATTTTATAAATATTGTATGCCAAAACAAATGAAATATACTATAATTAAAATTCCTATCTCTTATTGTTTCATCAAATACATAAGTCTCAATAAAAACACATTGTCGTTGCTTCCATACTATTCTTTAGAACAATAGAGATTACCCTATAATATTGACATCGCACCAACATATGGTGGTACAAACACCCCAACAGATACAATAAGCCGAAATCAAGGTACATAACTTACAACATAATGAACCAGACAAACATATAAACATCAAAACTAACATATACAAACATAAACAAGACAAAACTAGTGACGTCATAGAATACTACGACGAAATTCACATTCCTCCCAAGCACCTACAAGATTCCAACAGTGCAGTCGAAGAACCGTTGGAGGAAATTGATATCGTAGATGGATAACAGGACAAACATCTCTTGTTCATCTCTGCTAGGCTAGAAGGAGATGATAGGACAACTCTACTTTTACTCTCACATCAGTCCTTTATCAAATCATAGAATTCCCAGACATCTTTGCCTAGTCGGACAACTAGATGCCTAGACTGGACCCAACCTTAGTGAAGCACGCTTTGTACATAGACCCCAAGCACAAACCTGTAAAGTAACCCTAAAGGGTCTTCAAGCCAAAAGTAGGTCTGAAAATAAAGGAAGAAATAGAGAGTCTCCTCAAAGTCAGGTTCATAAAACCCACGACACACCCAAAATAGCTAGCAAACATTGTACCAATCAAAAAGAAAATGACCAACTAAGGTTAGTTCCCAAACTTCCCTTATGAGTGCTCATCGCATAGTAGAACTTAGCTAACTCCAGCCTATGCTATCTTTTAGGTGTCGTGTGGATTTCCACAGTCTCAACAAAGCTTGTCCAAAGGATGAGTTTCCTCTACCCAACACAGAGATCTTGATAGATGCTACAACTGGAAATGAGCTATTTTCTTTCCTTTATGCTTATATTGGGTACAATCATATTTACATGAACCCTGTAGATGCACCACATATAGCTTTTCGAGTGCTGATAGGAAACTTCTATTACAAGATGATGCCTTTCAAACTCAAGAATTCCGAAGCCAGTTACCAAAGAGCAAAGACATGTGTCTTCCATGACATGATGCACAAAGAAATAGAATGATATGTGGATGACATAGTCATTGAAGCTAGGAAAAAGGAATACCACACAGAGGTCCATAGAAAAGTTTTCAAGAAGAAATGTAGAGAATTCAATTTAAGCCTAAATCCACTAAAGTGAGCATTTGGAGTGCAGTTAGGCAAATTCCTAGGGTATAGAGTTGATCAGTCTAGAATTCACCCTGGTGAAGCCAAAATCAAATCTATCCTGGAACTACAATCACCTAAGAATGAATCGCAGCTTAAAACCTTTCTAGGGAAAGTCTCATAGCTTAGGAGATTCTTCCTAGGACTCACACTGGCCACTTCCCCTCTTCTCAAACTCACCAAGAAGTCTACTTAGTTCTAGTGATCTAAACAACACGAGAAGGTGTTTGAACAGTTAAAACAAGCCCTAGATAAGGCCCCGACCATGTCTCCTCCTAAAGTAGTAAAGAGTTCAGACTCTACATCACATCTAACCTTGAGGCCATAGGGTGTCTAATAGCTCAGGAGAACAATGAAGGACAGAAACACCCAATATATTATGCTAGTAGAACCCTTAAGCCAATAGAAAGGAGGCATTCCCACATGGAGCAATAGTGTTTAGTACTAGTCTTCACCATTCAAAAATTTAGACACTATATTTTAGGACAGAACATAGTCATCATAGCAAAGAATGTTCATGTTCGATACTTTGTAGACAAACCACTTCTCTCAAGAAGGTTTGTAGAATGGATTATACAACTAAGCGAGTACAACATCAAATCGACCCAACCCAAAGCCATTAGATGCCAAGCAGTTGTAAACCTCTTAGTTGCATTCCCCAATGATGATCCACTTGACATATCTGAAGAAATCCCTAGAGAAATACCCTTCATCGAAGTAGTAGACGATGCCGAATGGGACCTAGCATTTGACAACAATTGTACTAATTATTTAGCAGGCACAAGAGTGACTCTGACATCCCCTTCGGGTGATACCACAACATATTCCTTCAACCTCCAATTCCCCTATTCCCATAACATCATAGAGTATGAAGCCATTGTCTTGGGACTAACCATCGCAAGAGACTTAAGGGTGACTAAAACCCAGGTGGTCGGAGATTCCAAGCTAATAATTGGCCAAGGAGGGGAGGACATAACTATTAAAGAAATCTTTATCCTCCCCTACACGATCCTCATCCAGAGCCTCACAAAATACCTAGAAGTGATATACCAGCACCAGAATATAGCAAAAAATAGATATGTTGATGCCTTTACCACTCTAGGATCTAAAATTCAAGCTAAGCGAAGACCCCACCACCATATCCATTAGAATGCAAGGCCAACCTACCATTGACAGAATGACCCATTTTGTGGAGACAAAAGATCAGATCCAAGAAAGAGATTGGTGTTTACCTATAGTCCAAAAGCTCTAAAACCCCACCTCCTCTACCCAAGACTACAAGATACTTTTGCAATACTAGTTGGTGCATGGAGTGCTCTACCATAAGATGGTAGATGGGGTAAGAGCGAAGTGTTTAGGAACTAGAAAAGGATAAATAGTGCTAAAAGAGACCCATGAGGCCTGTTGTGGGAACATTGCAATGACTCTCTACAAAAGACTACAATGATTCATTTACTACTAGCCTAAGATGAAAAGAGACGCCACCAAGCTGTAAAACAATTGCGATAAGTGCATACTCGAAATAGACAAGTTTGAATGCCTCGTTGTGGATGAAGCTAACTGGTGAGACACTTACTTTGACTACCTAAAGGAGGGAACATTTCCCATAGACACCATACTTAGAAAGAGGTTGTTATCCAAAATTAAGAGGTTCTACTTACAAGACAGGATGCTCTATTGCAAGTCCTACTCCGACTTACCTAATCAACTGCATATCTTGCTACTGAACCACTAGCAATTGGAGCCTCATTGAAATTTCTATATTTGTCTTGGAAGGAGATTGTATTTTGAACCTGTTAATCAGGGTGTTTGTGTTCTGGTTGCCTCTGATGAAGTTGTGTATTGCCATGCAAGCCACAACTATTAATTGTTGTGTTTTTAGTATATAGCATGGCATACACTTCAGAATAGGGAATCGAGCCTTTATTATACTGAAACTCTGTTTGATGACACTTCTCAATGATGCATGGAATTGTTGAAGTACTCTTCTTTTATTGTAGGTCATCTACCCCTTCGAAAGTCAGGTAAATGATATGTATTACGATATGGTGCCATGTAGCTAGTCATGTTAAGGTAGGCAGAATCCAAACATAGTACTTACTTGATCATGGGAATAGGTTATATATATTTATACGTGTATCCAAATAATCTAAACAGATTATTAATGTATACATACATACCCTGGGGTGGATGTGGGAAATTATATTTCCGATTATGTATGGGCTCTGCAAATATGCAATAGTTATGTGTAGTCCCCTCCAATCCAACATGGACAAATGTAAACCGCATATTGAAATCACATGCAGCCATTACATTTTACATGCAAGGCCCTTTTTTGTGTCGGTACGATGTCTACATATCTGTAGGGACCCACGCAGATATGTGTGTCCCATCAATATCCCTATGCAATTCTATAAAATAAACACTATTATACATACATTCATCCATCTTGTGATTTTAATAATAGCTAATAGTGTGCAAATAGGGCCAATATTTTTTATTATGTTTGATGTATGGATGGACACTATTGAAGTTAGGGGACCCTATGATTGCCAATGAAGTTTAACCACCGCCATCAATATATTATTGAAATACCAACTAATTGTCCATTCTTGCATCATCCGATTCCTTTCATTGTGACCAACAATGTAAAGGAAAATGGCTAATTGCTCCTCCACCAAAACATCCTGACTATCTTCAATGAGTCACCATTCTTTCAGTGTATTGCATAGACGTATAAACACATGTTTGTCCATATAACAAAGTTCATACAACTAGTGCAATCCATGGTGTATGTAGGTTCTTTGTGAACCCATATCATAACAATACTCATCCATGACAAATGCAACATCCAGAATACATTCCATCTCTTCATCAGTGTCCATTACCCCATTGTATGACAAGCTAATTTCAAATCCTGACTCTGTATCCAATACTACTTTGGTCTCTGTTTCGACGTCTATATCAGTATCCATCTCTTACACTACCATGAAATTTAGAACACACTAAGATAAACATAAAAAGAAAGCATAATGACAAAAAATGCAAGTCCAACACACCATATCAAGTCCAATAATAAAGGTTCTAAATTTAAAAAGTTAACAAAATGAAGGAGTAATCAACTTTTTGCAAAGCATAATGACAAAAAAAAAGCAACAAAAGTTCAACACTCTTTCTCAACCAAGTAGAGTAACGTGTGAAACTATCACTCTCTCAGAATGCTCATACAACTCTCTAATCATATTCAGACACATGGCCGGTCATCCCTTCACTTGAAGTTGCCACTGCACCATTCGATATGGGCAAAAGGAGGAGGGTTTTCTCCATTCTTAGGGGCAGCTTGGGGAATACGAAATATTTTAAGGGACTGTATCATCCCAAAAAAAATATGAATAAGCACTTGTTGAAGAAGTGCTTAAAAAAGCCACTCGAATGCTGCTGATTTTTTAAATGCTTATTTTCGAAATAAGCACTTATTCCTGACTTATTTGCCAAATAGGAATAAGTGCTTATTTTGCACTTATTGTATGGTCCCAATACTTATTATAAGTACTCATTCAAATAAGTGCTTATTATAAGTAAAATCAAACAGGGCCTTATTCTCTTAGGTGCTGATGTAACAAGAGATTACAACGGTATAAAAGAGAGATTGACAAAGTCTTCTATGGTCCATTACAACAATTTCCCCCGTTTTATTCAAATGAAAAGCTAAGTGGGCCACTACATCTATTGCATACGTTGTTACACTAGTTGCATGGGCTGCATACGTGGGAACATAGGCAACTCAAACATCGAATCGTAACATTATATTATTACTTTAATAGTAATATATACCTATCAGCTTTTCCATTCTTCAAAATTATTACTTTAATTAACCAAAATTTACTATTTGTAATACTTTAACTTTGATAATTTACTACTTATATTTATTGCTTTTCATTATGAATAGATTGATTACAAATTAACCAAAAGTCAGGACTAATTTATTTGACTGATTACTAATTGACTGAAAATTACTACTTATATTTTTTTACTAATTGACTCATTAATTACTACTTATATTCATTACTAATTAACAAAAAGCTCCTAATTGACCGAAATATGATCTTACAAAACTAACCGAAGAATTAGTTCAATAAAAGTTTTGGAAAATCATTAATTTAATAGGAATTTTCATAATTTATCAAACAATAATTTTGGTAATTTTGGACAACAATTAATTTAATAGAAATACTTATTTAAATGAATTTACCAAAAAAGTATTTTGTTTACCAAAAATTAATAATTTGTTTCCATGATTTTAGAAAATTAATTTTAGTAATTAACTGTGGTAGATTAATCTTGGTTAGCTTTGTAATTAATTTTGATAAATTAATTAGTCAATTTTCCAATTATTCATGCTAAATTAATTTTGGTAACTCTCTTAATTTAACTTACCAAAAATTAAATTAACAAAATTTGGCAATTTACCAAAAAATAGTTTCAGTAAATTAAATATTAGTTAATTTTGGTAAGTCTAGGATTTATCAAAAAATATTATTTTTCATAATTTATCAAACAATAATTTTGTGACATTTATAAAATTAATTTTGGTAAATTAATAAAATTTTGATAATTTTCCAAAAATGAATTTTGGTAAGTTACTTTTTGCTAAATTTGATAATATACCAATAAAATATTTGCTAAATTTGATAAGTTATTTTTTGTAATTTTTCAAAATTAATTTAACAAAAATGAATATAATAAATTTTGGTATATTGAAAAATTAATTTTCTTAAATTAATTGAGCCTTATTTTGGTAAATTAATAGCTTACCAAAAAGTTGTTTTTTTTTCTAATTTATGAAACAATAAATTTAATAATTTTTTAAATTATTATTTCATTTGTTTTGGTAATTTTGGAGAAAATTAATATAATACAATTTTTATAATTTTCAAAATTAATATCGGTTAACTTGGAAAAATTAATTTTGGTAATTAATTGTGATAAATTATTTTTGGTAAATCTTATAATGAATTTAGATATATTATTTTTGGTAAATTTGGTAATTAATCTTTGTAATTTAGTTTTGGAAATTTTGTAAAATTCATTTACCAAAATTTAATTAATCAAAATTTGATGCTTTTCAAAAAATTAATTTCAGTAAATTAATATTAGTTAAATATGATATATTAATAATTTATCAAAAATTATTAATTTTATCAATTTCAAAACAATAATTTAAAATTTTCAAAATTATTAATTTAATATTTTTTGTAATTTATATAACAATAATTTTGGAAACTCTAAAAAGTTAATTCTTGATAATTTTGGCATTTAATTTTGGTAAATTGGGTGATTAATTTTGGTAAGAATTGACCTCACAAATTGAAAGGTTCAAAAATTTAACATTTTATGTTGATAAATATGTATTTTAACTTTTACCATACAAACATTAATTATATAATTATTAAAATTGTAAAAATTGAGAAACAAAGTAGATTAATTTTACTAACAATATATTATATTATTTTCTGTCGATGCATCACACACTTGCAAACTTCAAAATCTCTTTTATTTCAATTTTGCATAACAAAACCTGTCCGTTGCACGGACCCCGCTAGTACATTATATGCCAACCTGCCCTGTACGGCTGTACCCTTGGCAAGAATCACTTCGAATGCAGAAAAGTTGTTCAATGAAAACAATTGAGGTGCTAGTTAACCCAATTTACTGAAAACAAAATGGTTGCACTGAACCCGGTTCATATTCAACATTCCCACCTTTATTCATTCTTTTGGTTGTGTTTCTTTACAGTGCAAATGATACATAAATGTACTCTAGTTCAATTTTGCAAATGTTTGCTAAGCATATACCAGTGCACTGGTAATGACAACTGTCACAACTACCAAAACATATTTGTATTCACAATTGATACATTTTGATATATACTTTACACTCGGTTGATGTAAAAAAAAAAAAAAAAAAAAAAAAAAAAAAAAAAAAAAAAAAGTGGATTTTATGTTTTACTCTTTTTTTCAAAATCAGTTTAGAGGGGCCGATTTAAGGCCCGGCTACCCTCTGAACGAATGGCTGACCCGATACAACCCCTGTAAGGGCATATCGGGAAGCCACCAGCATGATACGTATCGGCCGATACGTGTCCATACTTTAAACCTTGCTCGCTACAACCAAAAACCGTTTGTTTGGAATACAAAATTTATCAGTACCAAATTAAACCAATTTATATTCGTTAACCAGTGGGGGAGAATTTTTGAACGGTACATATTTGTTTTTGCACCAAAACAAACGCAGCCTAGTTACTTAAATGCATGCTTTGCTTAGGTGCAGAAAAGAGTGGCAGAAGTAGAAGTGATACAGAACAAGAACAGCAGCAGATACGTGGATGTGTACGTCTCTATAGTAAATGTCTTAAATGCTTTGATCCAATGATAGGAATAGAAAATACTCGACACCAAGATATTATTAAATGAAATAGGCATAATCCTTCATTGGGAGGGGAGCAGAGATCAGAGATATTTTCCTTCCCCACGCTCCAATTGGAGGTTTTAGCTCTATTCAAAATTTGAAGAAAAGAGATTTAATACAATCGATCAAAAAGCTCATTTTTCCTCTCTCACGCCCCAATTGGAAGTTCAACTCATGTGGCAAAATTTAACAGCAGAATTCAACAGAGAATAGAACCAAATCACCCATATCCTCTGAAACTGCATATCATCTGTAATATGATGCCATTATATAAAGCATAACAGCAGTTGAAACGGTAACAAATAGCTCCTGCATACAAAGGATGAAAGGAAACTTGCTACCATAAGGGCAAATCCAAACAAAAATGCTGGAAGGAGGAATTGCATGCACGAATTAAATACAAAGTGCATGTTATGTGTGCATGTCTTGAGGTACAATTATGCATAACTGCATGCATCAATGTATGTCCACAGGCATGCATTAACATGGTTGCTTTATGTTTATAATGCATCTTTTAATACATAGTTCCAATTCTGAAGTAGTTGCAGGATGTTGAACTTCAGTGAAAAGAAAAGAGGTAGACAAATCCACATGCACATTAAACTTCGTATGCATCTTCTCCGTGTTATGTGCAAGAACCAAAATTCCAACAAGTCAATTTAAGTACCTGGTTATTGTAGAGGAAAGCAGGTATGTACTGACCCAGAAACTCAATAAGGTTAAGAATGCCTGTGAAGCCCTGCAATATTTATACAGTAAAGCAAAGAGGAAGAACATCAGACAGTCAAAAAAGGAACGGGCTTTAGAAGAGAAACTAAACAATGACAAGCATTGCTTAAAGATCTTACGAAAATGTGGCAATAAAGCCCATAGAATGCAACTAATTTTTAAAGCCAGAAAGGCAGAAACATCTCTCAGAACTAAAAATAACCCTTCAAATTACAAATGAACATGTGAAACATTTTAGACCATGAATTTGGTACCTAAAACCAAAGAAGTTCATATCTGATCTCCACACAAAGATATTATGGGACTTAATATTTCACTCTTATCAACCTATCACCGAGAAGATAATTATGGTATGCCTGATCCAGTGACACACACAAAGAAGAAGAATCATGTACCAAGGATGAAGCAGCAATGCAGCCAAAAACCAGTGCAAGAGAACGAAGAAGACGTTTTCCCATTCGCAAAGCCCTACCTTCATCCTCACCATCTTCCTGCAGATAAAAGACATTTCAAAATTCAATTAAATTGAAACAGTAGTACTAACAGAAAGACCAGAATTAGCTGTAAATTCTTCATAAGAGAGTACCACTAAGAAAAGGATAAAGAAACTGGTTGCTCAAGGTAACTCACAGTAAATGTTGGAGATACAGGTGGTTCAAAGACTTTTAACTTTTCAAATATTCTGTAGACAAATGCAAAAGCTAAAAACTGCAGTGGCTTCCATTCAGCATTCTGTTTGATTATGATCCAAGCTGTCTGCATAGAGGCAAAGAGATAATAACAGATCATCTAGCACCCTTTCAAGAGAAGAAAGAAAGTGCAACTTACAACTCTCAAAGCTAACCCAAATATAATCTACAAGCAAGAAAAAAAAATGCACTCTTCACCGACACCTCTTCCTCAAGGAATTTGAGAACACAGGACCACTGCTCAAAGCTCCATGAGATGGATGCAGTTGGCTTAATGTTCTCTTTTATTTGATTAGTATAATAACAGTATTGTACATGTCATAAGCAGCTGATATTAAATAATTTGTACCATAAGATTAATTACGTTTTCCCTCTTTGTAAGTAAAATATAAATTATACTGGGAATAAATTTTAACAGATGCAGTTGATATGCTACACATACTACTACGAGGAAGAGAAAGGTTAAAGAATGGAAGTGTGGGGAAACAGATTGGCAGTAGCATGCATAAGAATCAAAATTCATGGTAAAGTAATAAACTAGATCCTTCAAAAACAAAATTGCATTGGCACAAATACATTGATGAAGACAGGTGTGGTCCTTATGATTGAGAACCAGATCAATTTCTTTTGATTGGCATTGGGAACCACATCAAATTGCTTCATCTTTTCCATACTATTGTAATGCAGAAGTTTATCACTTCAAATGGGGTCATCTGTCCTGAAATGCAGTCACTGTGCTCCTCGTCATAAAGAAGGTAAAAGAGAAAAGTGAGACGATTTCATTTCCTTTCTTCAAAATCCTAAACTTTAGCTGAAATAAGTTCACTTTCTATGATAGAATGCCATCCTTGTTCTATGCACTTTGCACAATTTTCCATCATTTCAAGTGCTATGAAAGGTACATTATTCAAAATTTCAAGACAGGGTATCATAAAAGGCTGAATCAATCAAAAGTTTCATTGCTCGAATCAAGCCAACCTTCAGGGATTGAATCAGAACTGGTTGAAAGATATCCATATTTGGTCTACCAAGAGCCAACATATTACAATGGGCTGAGTGGCAAAACACCCTGTGAAATACCTACAGATCATCTAAAATTGTCTGTTCTTTAGGTCCAGAAAGCCCGGAGGCCAGGACCAGGCCCGTGTAGGGCTGGGCCAAGGCCTGCAATTTAAGTCTAGAGTGTGGACCAGGTTAGGCCCAGGCCTAGTCCATGATCACCCCTACCCTTTAGCAACGGCAAGGATTAATAGAGATGAATTGCTTTATTATTTTATCAAAAAAAAAAAAGAAAATGGAGGTGAATTGCTTTGGGGGCACCAGACATGGGATTGTATCCTGTATGGTTCCATGATGAAAGTGTATGTCATGTCAGAGTTAGGATAATTTATACCATGGTTTAAAATTTCGATATCAAAGGACATTTCACCATGTTGAGATAGGGAAATTTCAGGGATATTTTTCTAACATTTTGAAAAACATAAAGAAATCAAGGAAATTTTCTGAAAACATGGAATTTGATAAAACTTCATGGAATTGTTAGGAAAAGTATAGTTGCACATTAGGCTCAGAAAACCATAGCCAACAATTTTGTATATCAAATAAAGGGAAAATAAATAAACTTGAGTAGTATCTTTCTTTGTCTCTCTTTTAGTCTTTTAGCCATCTTTTTTTCTCTTTTGTTATGTCTTTTTTTCAATTCATTTGTATTATAGTTACTTAGCAAGCGAATCATATTAGAGTAGTCAACACCCAAAGACAATCATTTCGAAGATTTCTATGAAGCACCAGAAAGTTTATGCATACTACAATTTAAATCTTAAATACATAGTTTACCAATGAAATTTGATATATCACCTATATATTGGCAAGGTATCAAAGATATTTCACCAAATATGGTGGAATGCCTTTTAAGTTAGGCTTTGTGAGACCTCCCTTCCCACCTGACCTCCATCCTCACAATCATTCTTATAGAAATGCAATCACTGTGGCCTTTATTATTCCTGAAAACTCCACCCACTCCAGATTAGCCCAGGTTACCATTACTACAGCCATCAAATCTCAGCTTCGCAAAGCCCTCCTCTGGTGGTATCCACCTAATGCTCATTTTGTTTTCTTTCTTTTTTTGGATCAGCAACACAGAATTTTATTAAAATTTAAGGAGAAAGAGATTACAACAAGAGGTTGTTAGAACTAAAACCCTTTACACCCAATGCTCATTTTGCCTTTGCATGATAATGAGTTGGCCACTTCTCTCCAATTCCTAATTATGTCATCTGTTGAGAAAAGAGAGAAAACCTCCATGGTATTCCTATCTGCACAATTGGACAAATACGTGTGCCCTTCCTCCACTCTGAACAACTACCTCTCAACTTCCAAAATCCCCAAGTCCATTCTTGACCAACACCTTAACACACTACCATTTACTTAGTACAATTCATCTGCTGCAGCTTCATCTCTACTTTTTAGATCTGCAAACACTTTTCTTTCCTAGCATACTCCTCTCTAGCCAAGAAGAACAAGCCCGATTTTTTAAACAATTTCAACTTCTCTATCAATGACCCTCTCCACATCTACTTTCATATCCACTAATCTAACTTGTTTCAACATAAAATCATTACCATTCTTCGTTTCAGCATCTTCCTCTAAATCATCTTCAAAAACATCCTTCATATGTTTAGATTTTATCTGCCCTTATTTTTAACTACTTGGGTCTTTTTACATGAATATGATCTTCCCATTTTACCTCAAAGAAAATTATTCATGCATGCGTCCATCTATTCCTTCTGATGATTCATCCCTCATGTTCTCCTCCAGCACAGGATCACTCTCTTTTAATAGAACATCTTCCTAGTAACTGCACACAATGATGTATCATTTCTTATACCGTTTGCGACATTTGCTCCATTCAAAGTCACCTCTATCTCTGATATCAAACGCTCTATAATCAAACCCATTATCTGGTTGATAACTTTGCTGCTCTTCCTCTTATAAAACTTTTTGAACCTTCTACATGGATCTGGACCACATAACCCACTCTTAAATTGAAAAAAAAAAACCTTTGGTGACATGAACCAATCTATGGCTTTTGGCATCTCTAACATGTCTTGTTCTTTTCCAAAGTTACTTTCTCTTCCTCTTCTACAGTTCCAGATTCCTTACCCATCAAATGTGATTTGATGATTGGATTAAAATTTCTGATGTGACCTAAATCTTTTCCCACTTTACCACCATGAACTTTGACAATTCCTTTTCCAGAAGCTCTGCCATCATCTGCCTTCGACGTTTCGCACAGATCCAAACCTTCTCAACATAACTGCCTAGTTTTTCACTTGGTGCCCATGCTAATGGTCAATGAACTTATGCTGAGAAGAATCACCCTCAATACTTCTTTATATCAAATTATTTCAAGTCACATTAACTTCAATTAGGTCCTTGGGACCAACAATGGCTGATGGATGATCTGATCCACCAAGTAGTGCATCTGTAGTCAAATAAGCCCCATCAACCACCCTAGCTGACAAGAACTCACCCCCCCCCCCTTAGGTTTTGTGAGACTTCCCTTCCCACCTGACCTCCACCCTCACAATCATTCTTACCAGCAAGGTTCAAAGTACCGATACTGGACGATACGCCGGTAGGGCGTATCGACCTGATCGACCTGTATCGGTCCTTTTTTTTAACTTTTACTTTTTTTCAACTTTGGTTCAGAGGAGCCGGTTTAAGTCCCGGCTACCCTCTGAACCAGGCCCTGACCCAATACACCCTGTAGGGGCGTATCGGGAAGGGCCCAATACGTAACGATTTTTTGAACCTTGCTTACAAGTCACATCTTCTTAAATACATCCACACCCAATATCTGGAATACCAACCCCAACCATCCTCCCTTTCATGATCTTCATCAGCTCCTCGCACATGACCCTATTCCCCAAGGAAGCTACAAAGGATATCTCTAACATCTTCCATCTCAATCACCTCCTGATTCTGGTTCATACCATAATCTACCACCTCGTTACCTGTGTTATGCATTGAAGAATCAATTTTCCATGTACTTGCCTCTCATCCCAAGGGCTGGAGATAACCTCCACATTTTGTTGCACATTTGGCATTATGGCCACCTAAACATGAATTGCAGCCACTTCTTGAATTAGCAATATCTAATGTATTTCCATTTCCTATGATACCCAGATACCTGTACAAGGGTGACATATCACATTGGATGTGTCAATTCTTGGTGTAAATTTTGTATCAGATTCCATATCCAGCCACGTGCTTCATCCATGTGAAAATGTGCCTGGATTACAAACTATTAATATAAAGATCAATATAACTTGATCCTTGGCAACATTGAGAAACCATCATGGCTCAATGGTGAAACTTGACCTAAGGGCCAAATGCTTCAAATGAACATTTTCAAAGTCCCCTTTCTACTTGTATTCATGGCATCATTGACTTCACTGTGATTGTGCTTTCAATTTAGAACCATGAGATTCGACAAATAAAATATACATAAATAGGGAATACAAGTCAAATGCATTCTTCTTATGATTATAGAATGTGCTTACTTGTAGTAGCCTTATCATGTACACCAATCAAATTAATTAAAAACAGACAAATATTGCAAACAAAAGCTGAAACTTTTCTCCACTTCTCGTTTACAAACTTACAAACAAAGCAGATATTGCCATATTGATGCGCATGTCCGTTACACTAGACTTGGTGAACCTGCAGAGATGGACTTCATAAGTGACAAGTAGGGCACCAAGGGCATTAAGAAGATCTAAAGATATAGTTATAAATCATACAAAAGAATAGCTATGGGGAAATGGATAAAAAAAAAAAGAGAGAAAAAAAAAGTAAATTACTGTAGTTAATTACAGATGAAATGGTCCATGATTAACCTCAAACTAGGATTTCTTCCCTTTCCCTTTTCAGAGGTAATTCTCTGTCAGAAAAACATATTAGTCTTTATTTAGAAGTTCTAGATGAAGCCAAATCTGGTCTTCACTTTGTAATATAAAAGTCTGTCTAATAATTTGTTTTAGATTTAAATTATAACTTTAGGGAGAGCTACATAATTCAATTTTTGGATCACTGAAAATAAAACCATAGGTTTCCTACAACAGCTGCTTCACAACCAGAAGATGGTTACTAAAGGAATCCCATTCATGAGAAGATGATACTGAACAGTACCGTGGTCCCCAAGGTACAATTGGCTGCTTATCAGCGTATTTGATGTCCTTTGATACCTGCTTTGTACAAGCATAAAAAATACTGTTCAATAAAAATAACTAAGCCAAGAGCCAGAGGTTAAAAGCTAGCTATATATAGATGAAAGCAAACTATACTAGTAAATCTCTACCTACTATTACAGAATGTACTTTCCATAGGAGCATGCATGCAAGAAGGCAAGACGGAAGTTCGAACTTGATGCTAATGGCTAAAATTTATTCTGCTTCATTTATTTAAAATAAAAAATGATTCTATGTATCGATCTTTGTTTTAATTTTTTATGTTGATTATATAACTATTTAAAATAAGTATCATATATGCTTTTATATTGGTACATTCATGTCAGTTACTTTAAGAATCTTGTGACAGTACATCATCAGTTGGTGGCATAAAATAAAAGAAGACAATGGAGAAGAGTTTTTTTAAGTTTTCTTCCAATCGATAGCATGCTGATATGGAGTTGACACAAACAAAGGGCTACACCAAGTACTCAAGGTTACATTTCATTCAAAAACAAAGATTGCAGCTCCCTATCCTAGTCTATCTTTTTTTTTTAATCGATAACAGAATTTCATTAAATTTTAGAAAAAATACAAGAGGGAGCTAAACTTTCTTAACCTTACTCAAGGAAATTAAAAATTACAATTGTGCCCAAAATAAATGATTTCTTCCAACCCCTTGTTTTGCTAGTGCATCAGCAAACACATTAGCCATTCTTTTAACCCAGCTAAACCTCACATCCACATTTCATGCCAGCCACTTTAACCTCTTTTTTTCATTACTAAAAACCCAGAAATCACTTTCTTCCTTTTTGCAACCAATCCACTACCAGCTTTGAATCACCTTCTATAATCAGCCTACTCAAGTTCATGTCATTTGCCTTTTGCAATCCCTCCACAACAGCCATAACCTCAGCCCTATCCAATTGGGCCTGAAAATAAACCAACAATTCTGCCTTCACTATCTCTAAAAACTCCTCCAATACCAGAGGGAATTGGGTTAGAAGAACTACTCCCATCAAAGTTTAGTTTGATGTAGTCATTCATTGGTGGAGACCAAAGAGGGCATGTACTGGATTTATGACAGCCCGACCTAGCCACTTTCAGTTTTTCATAATGTCGCCTACTGAGAAATTGGAAAAAATCTCCAGAGACTTCACCCGATGTACTACTCTAACCATGATGGTCTCAATAACCGCCTCTCTACTTCTTTTCTTTTCTGAAAAGAATCTTGAGTTCCTTTCTTCCTATATGGTCACAGCTCACTGCAGCCCTTAAACATTCCCATAACATTTTTTCCCTTTTCTTTGGCCACCTAAAGAAAGTAGAGCCAAACAAGCTTTGCACATTATGTGGTTTGCCCACTGTTGTGAAACTTATTTTGGTTTGCTGTTAGTATGCTGTCAGCCTAGTCAACCTAGGTGCTGTCAGCTAGTTCCTTTTTTCCTTTTTGTTATTTGTTCATTATTATGAATTGCCACCAAGGGCATTCTTGTAATTGCCACCAAGGGCATCCTTTTTGTTATTTGTTCATTATTATGAAGCTGGTAGCCGCCCAGCCCTTTTGTCTTTGGTTCTCAATCGAACCTTTCTCTCTCTCTCTCTCTCTCTCAATCGAACACACGGTATCGGAGAAATAATTCTGGGGCTCCAAATTTTTTTTTCTCATCTGAATCTCGGTCCTCTTTTTTTCCTCTCTTTCTCTTGATCCCTTGGAGATGGAAGACCAAGAACTATAATCAGATTGATCAAAGTTCTTGCGGCTGCTGTTCTTTGGGTTCCTCCTTGGTCGTGACACCAAGGAAACCTTAATAGAAGAGAGGCGATGCTGGAATGACCCTCCTCTCTTAGTTCACTGCTGTGGAAAGCATTTTGTGGATTCTCCGATGCTGTGAAAAAATATTTTCTGGGTTCTTTTTCTTGATCTCTTGCACCTTCGTACAAGTGCTGGACAGGGGTATTGCCCCCTTTTTTCTCTGTGGTCTATGCTGTGAAGAGCTGTGAATGCCGTGGTTTTGAGGTTTACATCTCCATGCTGGACAGGAGTATGTGTTTCCTTTTTTTATCATGTGCTGTTGTCGAACTGTTGGTAGGGCTTGTTAATGACTCCTTGTGGCCGAACTATTGCTGCTAATGGACTGTGTTTTAAGTAGCCTGTTAGTAGACTAGTTGTTGGACTGATTATTGGGCTATTCTAAGGGCCGACCTATTGCTGGACTGTTTCAGCAGTATTTTTTTCTCTTTTCGGAAGTGAAAATTCTTGGGAGTTTAGCATTCTGTTTGTGTGGGATCTGGTCTGGCATAATTGTGACCCTTTTTTTTTCTCAATGGCAAATTATGATTCAGCATCTTCTGGAGTTACAACAACTCGTAGTACAGCTGGTATGGGGGGTGAAAACATGATGTTTCCCATGCCAATTACCCCTTTAAATGGCCTGAACTACCTGGAGTGGGTTAAAAGTGTGAAACTTTATGTAACAGCAAGGGAAAAAGCTGGTTACATAAATGGCAGAGTGAAAGAACCCAAATGTGAGATAGCTGAACATGATAGGTGGGACCAAGAAAACAGTATGGTAATGTCTTGGCTCCTTGCAGCCAGGGAACCCGATGTGAAGAAGAACTTTATGTGGGCAGACACCACGAGTGAGATTTGGGAACAGGCCAAAACCACCTATTCTGAGCAAAGGCATTATGCCAAAGTTTACCAGTTGCAAACTGAATCCTCAACCTGTAAACAGGGAAATCGTAGTTTGTCTGCCTATTATTCGGCCCTTACTTCCATATGGAAAGAATTGGATCACTATCGGGCTATAGAGTGGAAACATGATGATGATGCTAAGGCCTATAAGAAGTTGGTTTCTTAGCAGAAAGTGTTTGCCTTCTTGTTGGGACTGAACCCTGCTTATGAACCCTTGAGAGTTCAGATCTTAGGAAGCAAAGAGTTGCCTTCGGTTCAAGAGGTATATGCCCTTGTTCAATCTGAAGAAAGTAGGCGGAGTGTGATGGTTACAACTGAGGGGGAGCAACAGGTAGCTTTGGTTGCAATGGGTAATAACAATATGGGGAAGAAAAGTGACTCCAAGAAGGCTGATGATAAAGACAAGTTGTTTTGTACCCACTGTCGACGCTCGGGACATACACATGACACATGTTGGGAAATTCACGGGAAGCCCAAGTGGGCAGTGAAGAACCAAGAACAAGGTAAAGTGCAAGGTCAGAAGAAGACAAATACAACACATAATGCAGCACATGTGGCAACCCAAGATACTCAAGTTGTTGGTACTACCTGGGACCACTTTACTAGTTCTGACCCCAAGGAAGATATCATGAATTCCTTCAGAGATCACTTGGAGTCATATGGTAGGGCTTTGCAACAGATGGATAGTTCAGTTACTGGTACTCCTACTTTAGGTAATGCGGCTTCTGCATTCCATGTCATCACTACTACTGGTTCCCCTTTGATCATTGACTCAGGGGTCTCTAACCACATGATCAGTAAGCCAAATTTATTTCAAACTTATAGCCTTTTGTCAGGAAGGGATAAAGTGAGGCTTGCAGATGGATCATTCTCCTCCATTGCAGGCCAAGGATCAATATCCCTTCCCCATGGCCTTAGCCTAAATAGTGTGTTGCATGTTCCCCAACTTCCTATAAATTTTCTTTAATCAGTAGTATCACAAACTCTTTAAACTATAGTGTAACCTTTTTTCCTGGTTCATGTGTTTTTCAGGATCTAACTTCTGGGAGGACGATTGGTAGAGGAAGCCTAGTGGATGGTCTCTATATTCTCGACAACAAAGCTGGTCTCTCAGTGTCGTCCTCGGAGTCATATAGTCAGTCAGATAAAAGTCAATTTTTTTTGTGGCATAGTCGGTTAGGTCATGCTTCTTTTGAAATAGTGAAGTCTTTGTTTCCATTTTCATTTAAGTCATGTTCAGTGTCCGATTTCCAGTGTCAAACATGTCAGTTGAGCAAATAATGTAGAACAACCTTTCATTCAATTAATAAAAGATCCAGTTTTCCTTTTCATATTGTGTATTCTGATGTATGGGGGCCTACTACTATAATCTCTAAGGGCGGGTATAAGTACTTTATCACCTTCATCGATGATTTCTCTCGCTATACATGGGTATTCCCAATAAGTAGCAGAGATGAAGTTCCAAAGATCGTGCAAGACTTCTAGCGGATGGTGTTTACGCAATTCCATGTTGAAATACAGATCTTTCAATCAGATAATGCCAAGGAAAACTTCCATGGTGAGATTAATGAGTTCATTGCCTCCCATGGATCTATTCATAGGAGCTCATGCGCAAGAACACCGCAACAAAATGGTGTTGCCGAAAGAAAAAAAACATACACCTTCTTGAGGTAGCTCGAGGGATGATGTTACAAATGAATGTTCCAAAAAGGTTTTGGATGGATGCTATACTTGCAGCCGCTTATGTCATCAACCGCATGCCCTCCAGAGTGCTGAACTACATGGCCCATCATCAGTTGTTGTTCCCTCAGTCCCCTCTATTTTCCATTCCCATGAGAGTCTTTGGTTGTCGTGCTTTTGTCCATGATTTGTCTCCATCTCGGGGAAAGTTAGACCTTCGGTCCATTCCTTGTATCTTTTTGGGGTATCCCTCCTCTCAAAAGGGGTATCGATGCTTTGATCCCGTTAGTCATAATTTTTTTGTCTCTATGGATGTGTCCTTCTTTGAGTCTGAACCGTTCTTCCCTACTTCTCCTCAGGGCGAAAGTAGTGTGGAAGAGGAGAAGCAGGTTCAAGTCCGCCAAGTCTCTCTTCCTTCTATTCCGGACCTGGCCCCCTTTCGTGCCTTCCAATGTATATGTCGTCAAGATCAACAATGTGACAGAGATGTGGAACTACCAAACATTGAGCATCCGACACCGTCAAACTCCCAAGAGGTAAGACCAAACCCTGCTCTACCTATTGACACCCCTGCTCCTAATGTGGATGACCTTGACATTCCTATTGCTCAAAGAAAGGGAGTCAGGTCATGCACTACCAAACACTCCATCACCCAGTATGTCTCCTATGATCACATTTCCCCCTCATACCGAGCCTTCCTATCTGTAGTTGATTACATTCTTGTACCCAAAAATGTTGCAGAAGCCTTAAAATACCCTGAATGGACAGATGCTATGAAGGAGGAGATTAATGCCCTCCATAAAAATCAAACTTGGGAATTAGTGGATCTTCCGAGGGGGAAAGACCCAGTGGGGTGTAAGTGGGTGTTTATAGTTAAGCACAAGGTGGACGGGACAGTTGAAAGGTATAAAGCAAGATTAGTAGCCAAAGGGTACACTCAAGTGTACGGAGTTGACTATGATGAGACATTTGCTCCAGTAGCTAAGATGAACTCAATTCGAGTTCTTCTATCATTAGCTGCTAATCTTGATTGGGAATTGCATCAACTAGACATTAAGAATGCCTTTTTTAAAAGGTGACCTAGAGGAAGAGGTATACATGGTTCAACCCCCGGGATTCTGTGCCAAGGGAAGTGAGAATAAGGTGTTTAAGCTAAGAAAGAAAGTCTCTCTATGGTTTGAAACAATCTCCCTAGGATTGGTTCAGTAAGTTTCATATGGCAGATCAACAAGTAGGGTTCAAGCAATGTCAGTCCGATCACACACTCTTTGTGAAGAGATGTCAGGAACAGGTTGTTTTGATAGTGTATGTGGATGATATCATCATCACAGGAAATTGGAGTTCATAAATACAACAGTTGAAACAATTCCTTACATCTAAATTTGAAGTGAAAGATCTAGGTCTTCTAAAGTATTTTCTTGGAATTGAAGTTGCCCGCTCTAAAAGGGTTATCTTCATTTCTCAAAGGAAGTACACCCTTGATCGGTTACAAGACACAGGCAAGTTAGGTGCAAGACCAGCAGATACTCCTATGGATGTTGATCATAAATTGGGTAATTGTGATGGTGAACCTCTAAAAGATGTAAAACAGTCCCAAAGGTTAGTGGGAAAGTCAATTTATTTGTCCATGACTCGTCCAGCCAGACATTGCTTATTCGGTTGATGTCCTGAGCCAATTCATGCACTCTCCTAGGAAACCACATTTGGAGGCAGTAGAGAGAGTTCTTAGATACTAAAAAGTATCCAGGAATAGGTCTACTATTTAGTAAGCATAATCATCTAAAGGTGGAAGTCTTTACAGATGCTGATTGGGCAGGTGATGTTGGATGACAGAAAGCCCACAAGTGGGTATTGCACATTTGTGGGAGGCAACCTAGTGACTTGGAAAAGCAAGAAACAAAGTGTGGTAGCAAGGTCAAGTGCTGAAGCAGAGTATAGAGCTATAGCACAAGGGGTGGTTGAAGTTCTTTGGCTAAAAAATCTTCTAGGGGAGCATGGAGTTGTTGTTCATAATCCTATGTCTCTTTACTATGACAACAAGGCAGCCATTAGCATCGCCAACAATCCTATCTTACATGAGAGGACCAAGCACATTGAAGTGGACAAACACTTCATAAGGGAAAAATTAGAAAAAAGGGAAATTTGCATCCCTTATGTCAACTCCAAGGAACAACTTGCTGATGTCCTTACAAAAGGACTTCCATACTCGCGGCACAATGGGTTGTGTGACAAGTTGGGCATGATAGACATATACAGCCCAACTTGAGGGGGAGTGTTCTGAAACTTATTTTGGTTTGCTGTTAGTATGTTGTCAGCTTAGTCAACCTAGGTGCTGTCAGCTAGTTCCTTTTTTCCTTTTTGTTATTTGTTCATTATTATGAATTGCTACCAAGGGCATTCTTGTAATTACTGGTCTTACTATGTTAAGATAATATAAATAAGAAGTTGGTAGCCGGCCAGCCCTTTTGTCTTTGGTTCTCAATCAAACCTCTCTTCTCTTCTCTCTCTTCTCTCTCTCCTCTCTCTCTCTCTCTCTCTTTTCTTCTCTTCTCAATCGAACACACCTACCTCTTACAAAAGCACCTTGACTTTGAGAAATAATGGAAGGAAGAACGACCCTTATCCTTAAAGATAGAACCTTAGCTATAGTTCTATAGAGACTATTCACCAAGCTAACAGATCTAAGCTCATGAGGATGTGTTGCATCACTTTCTTAGGCACCAAGGCTACGAAAGTTAAATTATAAGACCAGGGTTTATTACTCCTCTTTCAAAGAATTCATTGAACACTACCAGTAAGTCTTCTTTCAAAATGTCCCGATAATCTTGGTTCCATTGTGAATCGATCCAGCCCAGATGCTTTTCATCTATCCGTTGAAAATACAACCTCCCTAATTTCCTCTTGCTCGAGTCTCCTCTCCAACCAATCCTTAACTTCACCTGGTAACCTCAACTACTCAAGACCATCAAGCCACACTCTTTTTATTCAACAGTCTCCTAAAAATGGATCTAAGATGTTCTTTAAATGCTCCAGCTATCTCACTCTATTGTGTCTTAGTTACACCATCCAACACTAATCTTGAAATGTGATTTCTCATTTTCATGCCATTAGCCAATGCGTGGAGGAATTTAGTATTTCTATTACCCTCCTTGATCCATTTATGCCTTAACTTTTGTCTCCAATTTATTTCCTCTTTGTGAAGTATATCTTCCGATTGTTTTCACAAAGACCATCTAATTACATTATCTCCTTCCTTAGAGGTGCCCCTCTCCTCCTTATCTAACTCTTCAGTTTGACTGATCACTATTTGCTTCCTCTCTTCAATCCTCCCAAATTCAAGAATATTCCACTCCTTAATTTTGGTCTTCAACTCTTGCAACTTCCTATGAAATCTCATCCCTTTCCACTTGACTCTTCGATTGCAATCCCCCCACCACTCTCTAATTTTTGTATAAAACCTAGGTGACAGCCACATTTTCTTGAAACAAAAGGGAGTTGGGCCTCTTCTATGAAACCCCTCCCTATAGATGGAAACAATGTTTTTAAAATCGTGTGATTCATGATTTGAATCATACGATTCATATCTTTATTGATCAAAAAATCATATGATTCATATCGAATCGGCCCCAAAACGATTCATATCGAATCGGCCCCAAAACGATTCAAATCGAATGTCCCAATCGTTTTTTAAATTAATCATGCAATTTATGTTGAAATCGTTGTATGAAATCGTAAATCGCGATTCAGAACCGATTTAAACGATTAGAACCAAAACATAATTTAAGATAAAAAGACCATTTAGTCCACTTTTTTAAAAGCTACACATTTACATCAAGGGGCAGCAGTGTCATTTTGTTTTTATTAACTTAAATAGCCTCTTTAATCAATCAAAAGAGTCTTACTACTATCGAAGGAAATTCTTGGGTGGGAGACCGGAAAAGACGAAACCCTCCATTGAAGCTCCAACCCTTATCCCCTTGTTTTCTTTCTGTCTTTCTTTCTTTTTTTCTTTCTTTCTTTCCCCTTCTTCTTCTCTTTTGACATGAAACAGGGGCTCCGCCCCATTTCTTTCTTTCTTCTTCTTCTTTTGACGCAAAACTTTATTCTTCTTCTTCTTTTGACGCAAAAACAGGGGCTCTGCCCCATTTCTTTCATTCTTCTGGCTTTTTTGCATGGAAGGTAAGGGTATTTGTTTTTTTTTCTGATTTCTGTTATTTTGTTAGTTGTTGATGAAAAGGGTAAGGTCCAACCCCTCTTCTTTTGATGCAAAACACTTCTTCTATTCTGTTTTTGCATGAATTTTTTGCAATGAAAACAGGGGCTCAGCCCTATTGCATTTTCCTCTTTAATTCCTTCATTTTTTTCCTTTTTCTTTTGGATACAAACACAGGGGCTTCAACCTCTTATACTTTTCTCTTTTTCTGATGCAAAACAAGGGCTCACCCCCATTTTTCTCCATTTTATGTTTGACCCATGTTATGTTTTCATTATTTCATAAGACTTTTCATTTTATCTAGTGTCATATTTTAACTTTTTAAGTTAGTTGTTCTTCTTGTTAGGTGTCCTTTTGTTTATAAATGGTTGGAGGCTATGATAGAATAGGGCATCTTTGCTGGACACTGAAGAACTCTATATTTCTAATTGATCAATGAGGATTTCTTTGTTAGCTTCAGTGTATAAGTCTTTATTTATGTTGGTTTAGTGGATATGGTTAGGCTTATGATTTGGCTAGGTTTGTAATATATTATACTTGTCCACATAGCATCTCTTTGGTTGTTTAGCTGTTTATGCCAATGGATGTGCTTATGAGTTATGTCCAATTATGCAATGGTATTAATTACCAAAAAAAAAATTATTAGATTTCAAAATTTAATATTTTTAATTGCATTGTTTCACTATTGTATTCTTGTATTGATGATTTGGCTTAAATTATTGAAACTTGAAAGACATGAACATGAACATGATGTCATGTAAAGCTCATATTTATATAATTAAATGATCATATCAAATAGCAATACAGTTAAGGATATAATTTTTAATTGCTTAAAATTGAAATTGAACTTGATCATACCCATGGCATCTATTGAATTATGATTTATGAAAGTGGTGTAACTGTCAGACTCGCTACTAGTCTACTACTATAGTACTACTACTACTACCTATTTATGTTATGTCTATAGGTTAAAAATTAGTACAAAGTCAATTCATTTTCATAATTTTTGAGGGGTTTAGGTATTTTTATAGTTTTTTGACAATTTTTAGAAAAATCAGAAAAAATCTTACGATTTGATTTAAACCTCTTTACAATTTATGATTTACGATACGATTACGATTTTCAGAACATTGAATGGAAATTGGCCAATGATCCAAAGTTAACCTCGGCAAAGCTCTAGACACTAGACCTCCCCAATGTTCTTCCCAATCCACTAAGAAAAGGAATCTATCCAACTTAGAGCAAATTGGGTTGGCTTGGATGTTGGACAAAGTAAAACTACTATGCAATAAAGGCAAATCTTTAAGCTCAAATGCATTTATGAACTGATTAAGCCTTCTTATAGTTGTGGTAATACCTTGTCTCCTGTTATTAGTTTCTTCAGTGAACCTAATCACATTAAAATCTCCACCAATGCACCAAGGTCCCTCCTACAATCCTCTTATATCTTCCAATTCCTCCCACATTTCATTCCTCTCCCTATATCCATTTGGACCATACAGATTTGTTAACACCCATTCAAAACCATCCTCCACTTTCTGAAACTTTATGGATACTGTAAATTTACCCCCAAGCTCTTCGGTTTCAATCAATTTCTCTTCTTTCCACAAAGTTATTAAACCCCCTGACAACCCCCAAGACAAAGTCAATGCCCAACTTATTCCCCCAGCCCTATACACTTCTTGCCCAACTACTATCAAGCTCTACCAATTTGATTTCCTAAAGAATGATTATGTCAAGATTTCCTTTCCTTGCTGCATCCTTAATGATTGCTTTCTTCCTAACACTACCTAAACCACAGAAATTATAACTTAATATCTTTGTAAATATCCATCTTTTTGGTCCCCTTTTGTTGCTCCTCTTCCTACTCCCTCCCTTTTACCCTTTCCCTACTCACACTAAACTCCTTGTCTCCTTCAATATCCCTCTTCAGCTTTTCAACTTCACTCAACTTCCTTTTCTACACCTTTCCTTCACCCTTGTTCTTTCTTAAATATGTTTTCATAACCATTGGGTCCTTAACATAAGAACCAAGTTTCCAAGCAAAATAGACCACATCCCCATTCTTGTTTATTTTATTCTTCACATGGTTTCAAATGTCGCTTAATTTCGCTAATGCCGCCCGACATATGTCAATGTCGAGGCTCACCGACATGAAAATGGATGGTAATATAAAAATTACATTATTTCGATCAACATTTCCTATATTTCGGAAATGTCAACCAAATCGGTCCAAATAACCAAAAAAAAGAGAGTTTTTCCTATTATGTCGACAAGATGTCGACTAATGTGTACATTAATAATATAACATATTAGTATATTATATTAATATAATACAGTATATTAATATAAATTATTCCATTAATAATTTTTATTTAATATTTCAAATAAAATATTAATAAAAAAGAATTAACAAAAAATAAAAACAAAATAATAAATTAATTACTTCATAATATAAAACATAAAATGTTTTTCAAGTAATAAAATATTAACTAGTTAGTATTTTTAAAATATTTATTAAAATCAAAAAATGTTAATTAAATTTTATAATAAATCATAATAAATTCATTAAGTTTTATAAGAAATCAGAATTTATCATAATCTTAATACTACAAAAAGGAGAATCAGTTTATTAAATTTATAATAAAGCATAATGTATTATAACTTTAATAATTAAAAAATCAGAATAAATGTATTTCTATTTACTAGTGTGAAATAAATATATTAGAATTTATAATAAATCAGAATTAAAAATAAGAAAAGAAAATACCGGATAACCTTGTAAAAACATCAAAATGCATAATAAATCAGTAAATCGTCATTTACTAATTTGTTATTGATCTTAGTTTCTTAGCTTTATATAATGGTTGGGAATAAGATAATAGTCTAGAAATATGTATAAATGCTTCTTTTATCATTTTACAAAATATCATTGCATATTTCCACATATTTCATAATATTTCCACAATGTCTCTAATTTTTACAATATTTCCCCTCGACATTTCCGACATATGTCCTATATTTTGGTAAGCGACATTTCCATCAACATCAACATTTTAAACCTTGAATTTCTTCAGTGTCTTCTCTCCCTACTTCTCTATTTCTCCTACTCCCTTCTGCCCTCTCATATTGCCTCCCTCCTCAATTTCGTTTAGTTTACCTTATCCTTCTAACTCTCTTCTTTTTAATTCTTCGAACAAAGCCTCTATCAGTTCCCAAATTCTTCTGCATTCCTCCTCCACATTCACCTTCATATTCATCATATTTTCATCCTTCTCAGCATCCCTTTCACTTACGTTTTGGTCTGCATTATCATGGGCATGCATCTCAAAAAGTTATTGGGGACCTGGAGAACATCTGACAAGCATAGAGCAAGACTTAGTATCCAAAACTGAAATGACAATTTTACTTGAGAAGAAGGATCTGCAAAGGAGGCCTCAAACAACTCTTCCTATTCATTAAGTTTTTCTACATCCTCCCTATCAATAGAGATTTTGGGAAGATCCCTCCGTCTGTGATAATACTCATTGCAAGTCTTCAGGAATTTGTCACTTGTCCCCACCTGACATCTCTCTGATAGGCCTTTGGAGATCCTCCTCAATTCCCTTACAAACACCCTGCCAGGAGTTTTAGTTTTGGTTAAATTTTCCTCTGTTTAGGCTTCAAAAAATTTTCCCACTGACCTTGTGCAAATCAATTTTTTACCTGTAGAGACATACTATACGCGTCTCCATCATCTTCATCCTTACCATTTTCCCCCACACTGCCAATCAACGACTCAGCCTCAGAATCAGAGTTCTCATCGCAGGAAGAACAGTCCATCCAACCTCCATCGACATCCTCAATGTCCCCCTTTTGGTCCCTAGTAAATCTGGGGTTAAGCTAATCCATTGCAATTCAACTGGAGTGAGATTCTTGAGAGTTGCCCCTCAGCCGTCACTGTAAGGATTCTTTCTTCGATTTGGTCTTCATAGAAGTATGAACTGGGGATGACAATAGACTTAGATTTATCATCCCTAATCGGCCCACTAGGAAATGTTGGGCCACAACTCACCTGAGCACTTAATTCCTCACGTACTCCCTTCTTACTAACTACTAAGTCCCCCAACCCAGCCAAGTTTAGTGGTCATTAATCCTAACCCAGTTGGTTCAGACTTAGTGGTCATTACTAATTAATCCAGCTTAGTGGGCCCCAACCTGGGTCTAACGTGGCCCCAAACCTCATCGTCCCAACAAATGATTTCTTACTCACTCTCCTTTCTCTATTTTCAAAAAGATTTGAAGTATTTTCCTTTTCAATTGAAACCCTTATTCGGCCATTTGGAAGCAACCTTTTAGTTCCATCTACACTGTCTTTGTTCCAAAGATTAAACAGAAGTCCAATTAATTTTAGAGTGAAACTTTCTTGGTGAAGATCTAATTGATTGCAGGACATGTGCCAGTTTTCGATCACAACCTGCCCATCCATGGTCTCCACTGTATCTACAGTCGATATAACTAGCCCCTCTTCTCCAACATCTAATATAGCCTTACAACCACTGAAAGGACTAACTGAAGGAAACGTAAATCCAAATTTCTTCAAGATACACTCCAGGATCTTCCCCCAATCTGTAACATCTCTTACTGCCGTAAGAACCAACTGTTACCTCCAAACTCCTTTCTCTTCACTTACCATCAATTTCTGATTCTTGTTTGAACCAACCAAAAATAGCTTAGGGCCCAAGGTTCTCCACAATTTCTTCCTTCAACTCCTCCCCAACCGACTGAGTCATTCGCCACTCGACCACTCTAACCACAAACCCCTGCTTCCTTCTATTGGTCTTCATCCAAGCTTGGTAGAAAATCATATATTTCATTCGTCATCGCCGTCAATTGCTTCCTGTTCTCACCAAAATATTCTGCTATTGCGACAAACCACCCTTTCTTGTTACTTCACACTTCTCATATCTCTTCCCCATTACACCTAAAGAACTCTTCCACCCCTGTTTTTTAATAGAGTATACTGCACCATCAATGAAGCCTTTCAACCAGCAAATAGCTTCTCCCACTAAGAATATTGTAGCTCTTTTGTCTTCCCTGATCTTCAGTGCCACTACTCCATTTCTTCATTCCTCGAGCAGTTTTTTTTTTTTTTTGCTTCAATCTTCAGTTCCCTTTTCCATCTCGACATTGCTTGAAAACCTCCAGCTCCCCTTCTGACATTTTCTCAATCCTTAGATCACCACAGATTGATAATTTAATGCCTTAGGCTCAGTTTGGAAAGAGTACAAATGCAAATATGTACAGCGTAAATACATACAAAATAATACAAAATATAAGGTTTTACACTCTACATATTTACATTTGTACTCCTTCCAAACTCAGCCTTACTTTTGTAAAAGGAAAAAGTGGGGTTCCTATCCCTTCCTTTTTTTCATATTTTCAAACAAAGATTGTAAACTAAATGCTCTAAATCATTTTTTTTATAAGTAAATGCTCTATATCATTCTTTTGTTGTTGTTTTTTTTTTATCAACAACTCAATTATCAAAATAAAGGAATTAGATACAACAAGAAGTTGTGAGCAACAAGCAAGCCCAATACAAGGCAGCCACCCAACCATTATTACAATTGTGCCCAATACATATTTTGTCTTTGAACCCCTTGCTTAGCTAAACTATTTATCAAACTGTTGGCAGATCTTCTAACCCAACGTACTCGCAGGTCCATATCTTTTGACAGCCATGGGGCTGTTCACAAAAGGTTATAAACCAATCAAACGGACCAAACTGGACTGACTTGACCCAAAATGGTCAGGTTTAAAAATAGTCGATCAGATTCAGTTTAAAAAATATTAGAACCCAACGAGTTGGTTCGGTTACGGGTTACGTCCATGTAAACCAAACAAAAACCGACCTGGCATATATATGTAATGGCAAGTTGGCAACCAGATCTTTTGTTATTTTGACTAATGTCAGCCTGTAGCCCAAAGTTCTTGCCTCATCTAACAATTGTCCACAAAAAGCTAATAACTTAAAAAAGTAACCTGCAACTGACAAAAAAACAGTGTGGTTCAGAATTATTTTCTTATCCTTCAAAATAAAATATTAAAATAAAAGGAATTTTCCATTCTCTCGTGATGTCCCAATGATAGATCAACAAGCACCCTCTTTTTTCAAGAAACCTGATGCAATTACAATTAAAGTCAAAATTCTGCCAAAATGCTTTCACCAATCACTTCCTTCCATCACATGTCCTTTAGGCTTTAACCCATTACACACATACAGTAAAGTAGAGTACCTGCTCAGTCCGCTCAAAGAACTACAATTATGCATTATCAACCATCATTTCTTTTTTTTTTTTTTTGATCAATAACTCTGAAAAGATTTCATTAATTAGAAAACTTTAGGATACAACAAGAAGTTGTGAAAGAAGCCAGCTTTAGTAAGCTGACCCAGAACAGAATTACAAATGCGCCCAAAACATGTGTGTTCTTTGAACCCCTTGCTTTGCTATGCTATCTACCAAACTGTTGGCAGATCTCCTAACCCATCCCACCTGGATTGACATGTTCTTTGACATCCATTTAAGTCTTCAGAATTCATTCTTCAACTGCCATGTCACCCCTTCCCCTTTCTGCAACAATTTTATCACAGTTTTTGAGTTTCCCTCGATGATCAGTCTATTAATACCCAACTCTTTAGCCTTCTCCACCCCATATGCTGCAGCTAGAAACTCTTCCCTTGCTACATCACCCTGTTCCACAGGACTGGAGTACAGAGCAATAATGTTTCCATTTTCATCTCTAATGGCCCCCAATGCCTGAAGGGCCTAGATTACCCACACAACTCCCATCAAAGTTCAGCTTCTTCCAGCCATCTGTTGGAGGAGACCATGCCTCAAAAAACTGTTGTCTCGTAGATGAGGAGACAGCAATAAGTCCCCAAACCCTAAAAAAGTCTTCAACCTTAAAAGTTAAAAACAACTTCAAGCTTTTTACCCAATGTGTCACCTTCAATGTTATTGTTTCGATTAATGCTTCCTTACATTTTTCTTTTCCTTCAAATATTCTAACATTTCTTTCCTCCCAAACAGTCCAAAGTAGTGCTGCTCTAGTACACCTCCATAGAATCCTACCCCTCCTTTTCATGCCACTAATACCATTAAGGCTGAATAAACCTTCCAACCTGTCAAGAGAAGACCACTCGCACCCAAAAAGGGAAGTAAACCAATTCCAAATAAAACTGACAAAAGGGCAAGATACTAGAAGATGGAAAGCAGTCTCACCACTCAACTTACACAGGACACACCAGTTGGGGGACAAGCACCAATTTGGTCTTTTCCTTTGAAGTACATCAAAGGTATTAAACAACCATGAAATACTTCCCAACAAAAAGCATTGATTTTAGGGGGAATAGGAGGGCACCAAATTTCTTTGACTGGGAAAGGAAGAGAAGAGGGAGTGGCAACCAACGATTGTAGAAGGGATTTACAAGAAAACAACCCATCAGAATTAGGAGCCCAACCATGAAATACTTCTCAACCGTCATTTCTCTTGGGTTATCTTTGTTTTTCGGTTAATTGATCAAAACTGACTGAAACTCAAACAATTTTTCCATCTGTTTTAAGTCCTTATTGGTCGGTTTCAGTTGGCTCAAGGGTCAACCCGGCAGTAACGATTTGGTTATTACAAAATACAAATAAATAAAACCAAACCAAACCAACCCGCGTACAGCCCTAGACAGCCACTTAAAGAGCCTGAATTCATTCCTAAGCTGCCAAGTCACCCCTTGCCTTTTTCCAAACATTTCTTTTATTGTATATTTGCATTCTATATAAACTCATTTATGTGATTGCGTCAACATCTAATATTTAGAACATGTATTTTTTATGTTCAACCAATCAGTGCCTAGGCACCAACCAGTCATCATATTGCTAAGGAGGCCAAAACAACTAGTCATCACTTCACTGCATTAATAACACTGGGAATAATTAAGTTGAAGACCATTTCCTGGGACAGTGAACTAATGGATGAATCAAGTGACTAACAGATATGATAGATGCTTTTAAACGGACAAACTAGTCCATAGGTCCATTAAAACAATACACATCTAAGCTTTGAAATTGATAGAGAAAGTTCTATGCTGACAGCAAAGAAAGTTCTTGGACAAGATTAGCAAAAATAGAAAAGTTATTACAACACCAAGATGAATATGCAATTACTTTGCTGCCAATCTGCAAAAATGACTAATATAAACTACAGAAAAAATTATGAGGCATCATATAAAACTGAGTAGAGAGGCCATTATTTGGTATAATTGTAAAATCTTGAGCTGGCAAGCATGTGAGGGCAGCCACTTTGTGCAAAAAAAGAAAAATGCCAACTGCTAGGACCATACCCAGTGTACCCCTCACAAGACCCTAGATAGCTGGGACCAACACTGGGTAATGGCCTTTTTAAATCGAACTAGAGTAGCAGTGCTAATAAGATGACAAAATCAGATTCTATATTGATATTTTTTGTATATAATAAATCTTTAGAGGGTATGCAATGGTCAATATTAAGCATCAGGAAACTATTTCAGACCAAAAAAATGTTATAACAGTGTTTAAAATTAGTGTTCAAATTTTCCAAAGTAACTTTGAATGATGCAAACAAAAAACAATACCAGAACAATTGAAAAATGAACTTCTACAACATACCAGGGATTTTACCATTTCATTAGGATAGTAATGGAATATGGTTTTCTGTCACAAATAATTCAAATCAAGCTACCGTGTGCAAATAAGATATGATAATGTGTTACAAACAGCATGCTCCCCTCCTATCAAAGACAAGAATTTCAAAAACAAAAAAAAAAAAGCAAAGCTAGAAAGAAACATGGACTTCACCTTGAACGAACCAAATGTCACACCCTTCTTCCTATTTGTTAGTTGTGCCATCATGACTTTATCATATGCCCTCTCTAACTGGATATAATGTATACAAATCTCTTAGACCCAAAAAAAATCAAAACTATTCATCTTATATAAAAGAGAGATGTCCGGATATCCTTAATAACCTACTTTATCCACAGTTACTTGATCACCTCTTCTCTCAGCTTCTTTGCGTTTCCTTGCATATGCTGCCTTAATCATATCAAATCCTTCTATGGGGTTTACACCAAGAACCTTATAAATGAATATAAAAGAAGCAATCAATAGGCAGGAAAAAAAAAATACAGATTTCGTCACTCAACTATAAGAATCCTTTACAGGATTTGTCAACATGACAATTTGAAGTTACCTCATAAGGGTTTATTTCGCTATCTGGACTGGAACTTCCTGCAGCTGATGAAGCAGCAGACATCACCACGTAACTTCGTGAAAGCTTTCTAGGAAACCTGTTGAACCCAAGATTCTGCTCAAAGGTAATCCTTCCATATTGCAAATTTGCAACTAATAGCGAACACGGAATCAATCACACAATCAAAAGGCCTTTTATAAATTCATGCATCCGTAAGATCATTGATCATGAAGAGACAAAGCACCCACAGAAACATAGGAATCATCCAACAAACACCTCAAACTCCAAAGGCAAAAAACTTAAAAATAATAAAAAAAACAGAATTTAATTTAGCTCCATGAATTTAGCCGCAAACAATAGTTTTTTCTTGATTTCTATTTTCAAGCTTCGTATCAGGTATTGTAGAATTTAGCTTCTCCCTGTATTTCATAGAATGATTCCACTAAAAACAAATCAAAATATATAAAGGGTGAGTTTCAACTCCAAAAATTCTATCCAGAACTGATGATCACCTGCAATTCGAGACACATAAAGCAGAAGCACGCGTAAATCGCACGGACTAATTGTAATCTTAGACAATCTTTCGTTTGATTTACCTGACAAACGAAGCAGGAACATTTGAAACTGAAACTTCAGGGATGCAACTCCTTCGGGAGAACCTTGATGTAGAAAACTGCAAGACATTTGAAACTCCCATAGCCATTTCTCGGAACTCAATGAAGAGTAGAACGAAGCAGTTGGAAGCTCGGGTTTAGGGTTTTACGAGTGGAGACGGTCGAAAGAAGCCATTGAAGAGTACTCTCTGGAATTCGAAACCTGGCCACCTGAGCTCCTCAGCACGGGAAATCTCTATCCGAAAATGACAAAGCGTCGATTGGGTCACCCGACTACCCGAGGGGCCAATAAAAAACCCGACAAATATAGCTGGTCCGCTAGACCCATAATTTAAAGAGAAATTTTTCGATAGGTACCCTGTATTTTAGTCCGAACATTAAAATGCAACAATCTATGATCCAAATATTTATTTTACGATATTTAGTATCAGGCGTTAATTCACCGTTATATGTCATGGGAAAGACACAAATGCCGTGTTATCTAATTTTCTTTATCAACCTTTTATTAATAAAGTACAACGATCCCAACTTCCCACTAACCAAACTAAACACAAAGCATAAGAATTCAAATATATGAAAGCATAAGAACAAGACAAAGTAGAAGCCTTGTCACTCTATGATCTATCGATTATGGAAATCAAGAGAGAAGCATTAAGTAAGGAAATTAAAGCTCTTGAAGCTGAAGAGGACTTCGAGTTTGGTTCATGGGGTGCCTCTCTCTTTGACAGAATCTAAAATGTGTGCAGCCAATGATGTGTTCTTTTAGGGCCAGATCCTACCTTTACAACTCTCGGTTAGCTTTGAAACAACGTGTTCTTTAATGCATCAAACTGATCAATAACAATGTGAAATGTGTTGGATGATTATAAGGCAAGGATATTAGCTAGAAACTTCACATCAAATGTTGGATTAAGTAGTACTTCACCTAATATATCTTTGGCCATGTCTCTAAAACAAAGTTGTCGTTGTCCAAGTTGTTCATGGTGTTCAAGCACCAGGGAGAGCAGATTGTAAGAATAGAATGTGGCTATAGCACCTATAGTCAGGCAAAAGACTCCAGCAACCCAACCCAGCAAAGCAAACACAAATAGTAAACTCAGAAGCGTCGGAGCTACAATCGAAGTTGTTAGATGATATCCATAGTGCACCCATGATCCTACAATTTTAAACAAAAACATGCAACACCCCCTTCAATCTTCCATGAACTCTCTCTCTCTCTCTCTCTATCTATCTATCTATCTATCCCTCTCTCTTGGAACAGTTATGATTCAAGAGGATGAAAGTAAAAAAAAAAGCTAAAAATCAATATAGAGATGAAAAGGTGAAGATAAGTCCACCTCTGGATTTGAGAACAAAGAGAGCTCCAGTGTCAAGATCCTTATGTTGATGAAGTTGGGCCATGAAGAAGAATGGTTCAATTCGGCTTCCATCAAATTTGGAAGTGGAAGAACAATACTAATCTTTCTCTCCATAGATTGAAACTTGTAAAGGTGTATGAGACACAAGCACATAGAACAGAAAGAAAAGGAGTTTCACTTATAAGAGTAATCATGGTCAATGGTCCAGAGCTTCCAAATTCATCAAATACCTACTTATAATCACACAGTTATTGAGTAGTTGTAAGTGTCCAGTTAGCGCAATTGAAATAGTTTCTTAGAGGGTACTTGTTTCTAAGGCCAAAAGTAATAGAAGAAACTCAAACGTGAGTGAAAGTGATCATCATGAAACATCTCTCACGAAACAACAACAGCAATGGCAGGATGAGGGAAAGCAAGCCATGTCTCACCGTCGCACATTTGAGTTGTTAAAGGAGCTCTCGATTACAGATGTGCCACGGGAAGCTCAATAACAAGTATCTCTCATGTTTATTCCAACGAGCGCCCTTTTTTCTCTCTCCTCTTCCACAGTTCCTATTCCGCCTCCATTGTAGTTTTCTTTTTCTCTCTTGATCAAGAGCGTCAAGCGTGGGCTATGGTGGTAGCTATGGTGGTAGCTATGGTGGTGAACTAAGAACACCACTCCTCCCGCTAGCCATGGTGGCGGCCAACAGCGAGCCCTAGCTCTTGTGTTTTCATCAGATTGTTGAGAACTTGGCTTGGGCTCTGTTTCATTTTCTTGAGAAAGAAGATGATAAACAATGTGTTTTATTTTCAAGGTAATTTTGGCATTTTCAAAAGTTTTAAATCACATATTAGGTCATGTGATATACATAACTGACGGTCCATTAACGGTAGGTACTAGATTATCGCATTTCAAAAGTTCGGGTACTAGATTGTCACGTTTTAAAGTTCAGATACTAAATTGCCACTTAGCCAAAAGTACAGGGTACCTATTGGGATTTTTTCCCTAATTTAAAGGGTAAAATATAAAAACCTCCCAAGGTTGTCTGACAATCTTATAGATCTCTCGTGTTTTGAGTCTTTTGACACTAATAGAAATCTCCCTTGTGATTTTGATAAAAGGGGTGCTCACAAAAAATAAAAAAAATGGAAAAACCAAAAAGAATTGAGAACTGGATCCAAAAATCTAGCTAACCAAATTGATCAATTCGGTATTTTTGTAAAATTAATTAAAAGACCAGTTCGGTTTTTGTTCACCTAAGTAAAACGGTGATTAATCGAATTAACTGGTTTATATATTTACATATATATTATATATGGTTTAGTATATAATATATAGTTATGTATTTATAATATATTATATATTTATTTATAAAATATATATTATAATTATAAATATAAAAAATGAGAAACCGAATAACTAAATCACAAATTAGTACCTTATACTTTGGGTCTAGTCTCACATTGGCCCCTAAACTTTAAAACATGCCAATCAGTACCTGAACTTCCAAAGTGTGCGAATTTAGTACCTACCATTAACCAACCGTCAGTTATGTTTATCACGTGATGACATGTGCGATTTAAAACTTTTGAAAATATCAAAACTACCCTTCAAAATTAGACATTGTTCATCGTCTTCTTTCCCTAAACTAACGAATTTCATCACTTTATTTTAATTGTGCAGCTTGTGCAATTTGTTTTACCTTCAATCATGCAACTTGCTCTTCCTCTAATTATTTTTCAAGCCTCTAAGTTGTCTCCCTAAGCTTCAACCCAACCATCTCTGTTATTCGTTTGAGTTGATCCTCATATGACCTGTAAATCTGCTTCTTGTTTTTTACGTAATTTCATATCTCCTTGCTTCAACTCAACCAAAAATCCAACAAAGTATGGTTGTCCACCATTCTCTACCACAACCATGTCCACAAGGCCTGCGCCATCAGTTCATATTTTCTCTTCAATCTACACTTGGAGACATTAGATTTACTTGAAACCCTAGATTTAGTGTTGCCCAAAGGAGTTCTTGTGATCCTCTTCAGCTAGGTTGAAATCGGTTTGGTTTAAGAAGGGTTTTATCCTTCTCTTGGTTCACCATACTATGATAGTTTCCTTTTCTGGACATCTGACCAGAAGGTAGCTCTCTATTATCATCTCTTCTTCAGTTTCTAATATCAGTCTTGGAAATTTGTATTTTTTTGTTTGATTATGGCTTCAGAAAGAGTAGATGTCCTCCCTGTTAAGTTCAATGGACTAAACTATGCCTTGTGAAAGTTTAACTTCCAATTTCATGTTGAGGAAAAAGGGCCTTTGGGGCTACTTAGATGGGACTATAAATAAACCTGATGACTCAGATGTTAAGGCCTTAAATCAGTGGAAAATTGGCAATTCAAATATTGCATCTTGTATCCTCGGATCTATTGAGGTTGACATTGCCATTCCTATGCGAGGTTATATAACAACTTATGAGATGTATGAATATCTTGAGAATGTATATTAGCAATCAAACACCTCTAGGGAGTACCAACTAGAGATCGATATCTTCTCATATTATCAGGGAGAGAGAAAGGTCCAAGAGTACTATGCAGGGTTTATTAACCTCTGGATAGAATATGAGTTAGTACACATGGGAAAGGATCCATCGGACTGATGTGTGAGGTATATGAAGGAACACTTTGATAGAAGGAAGGTTATGCATTTCTTAATGCATCTTAGACCTGAGTTTGAAATTATCAGGTCTAATATCATGAGTCGAGGAACACTTTTTGATCTAGATACCATTCTTGGGGAAATTCTGAGAGCTGAAACCAGACTTGCTACACAGACCACTCTTGATGAGAGGAAAGACTTCAATATTGATGTTGTTTTCTTGGCAATCAAATCAAAAGGAAAGAAGGATTTCTCCCGAATTTAGTACTATGGATGCAAGGAGTTTGGGCATATTGTCTCACATTGTAAGAAGAAGAACACATGCACCCATTGCAAACAACAAGGACGTATCACTATAGAATGTCCAACTCGACCACCAAAGGGAAATGGATCTAATTAAAAGAAAAGGTCTTACAAAGCCTATCAAACAACCGTGGAGAATTCAAATGCCTCATCTACCATTACATCAGTAACTTCACAGAATAACTCTTCTGGTAGTATTTCTGAAGATCAGCTTCGGCATCTCATGTCCTCAGCTATCTCTTCCATTTTCTCAACTATTGGCCTATCCGCTAAGTTGTCTACCTTATGTCCCTCATCAAATCACCTTTGTATTATAGACTCTGGAGCTTCAAATCACATGGTGAGGGCATCCGTTGGTTAGTCTCCTAAACCCCATCTTTCCAATAGACACATTATCACTACAAATGGTGAAAAGCTATATATACTTAGTTGTGATGATCTACACTTGTCTACTTCTAAATCATCTTACTTTCACCTACCCAAGACCTTATTCGTGCCCAAATTAACAACTAATTTGATTTCTATTGGCCAACTTATGGAAGATGGTAATACAGTTTTATTTTCCTCTAATGGTTGTTTGATATAGGACCAACAAACTAGGGAGGTAAAGGGAAAGGGGCGTAGACTGGGTTGATTGTTTGCTTTAGAGTTTGAGAAGAAGAAAGTTGATTCAGTTTCTCCTTCGTGTTTACTTTCTACTGCATCTAGTTTTGAACCTTTTAATTGTAATAATGACTGGAACTTGTGGCATAGATGCCTTGGTCATCCTTTTTACTAAGAAACTTGAATACTTGATTATTTGTTTGCTTCTTCTAGTTTATCTAATGTCACTGTTTATTTTAAGAATGCTAATAAATCTTGCATTACTTGTTGTTTGAGCAAAATTCATATTTTACCCTTTCCTTCTATTTCTGAGCATGCAACGATACATTTTTATTTGATACATAGTGATGTTTGGTCGTCTCTAGTTAATTCTAAATTGGGATTCAAATATTTTGTTACTTTCATTGATGATTGCACTCGTTTTACTTGGATTTATTTCCTTCACAAGAAATCTGAAGTTGATCATAAATTTAAACTTTTCCAAGCCTATGTTGCCATCCAATTCGAAGGAAAAATATGTATCATATGATCTGATTTAGGTTGAGAGCACTTTGATGGGGATTTTTCAGGCTTATTTGAAAGAACAAGGAATCCAATCCCAAAAATCTTGTCCCGGTACTCCACAACAAAACGGAGTAGTAGAAAGAAAAAATAGACACATCTTGAGTGTACTTCAAACCCTTTTGCAAGAATCTTATGTTCCCTCTTGGTTTTGGGTGGAGGTGGTCAACACAACACTACAGTGTATCTAATAAATCTTCTTCCCTCTTCTATTTTGAATAATACCTCCAGTCCTTGTTTCACAAACCTCCTAACTTATCTTCGCTCAAAGTTTTTGGTTGCATTTGTTTTGTTCATCTTCCACCCCATGATGCACCAAGTTGACTACACAGGTAACATTATGTGCTTTTGTTGGGGACAACCCTGACCACAAGGGATTCCTGTGTTACGATCCCGAAGCTCGTCGTATCAGGATCTCCCATAATGTTATCTTTCTTGGATACATATCTTTCTTTGAGCATGTTGTTAAATTTTCTGCTCCTTCCATCTCTTTGTTGCACAACTTTGATTCCACAGATACTCCAAATGCTCCAACATCACCTGTGCAGCAATTTCAGACCTACTTCAGAATACAAAAGTCTACATCGGCTTCTATCCCCCCTCCTCTTCTCCAACATCAGATGCTAATCCAGTTACACCATTCATCTCTGTAAGTTCTTCTAACCCACCACCTGAACCCACTACATCCACATTGTGCCGCTCTTCTAGAATTATTTGCCCTCCTAACTGCTATGGTTACTCCCCAGACCATACTTCATTTTCTGTTGTCTTATCCCCCATAGACATTCCCAAGAATTATTAACAAGTTGTAGCAATCCCACATTGGAAAGATGCCATGGACTCTGAAATCTGAGATCTTCTTGAGAATGACACCTAGGAATTGGTCAAGGCTCCTCTTGAAGCCTCTCTCATTGAAAGTTATTGGGTTTTACTTTGTAAAGTTGAAGTCAGATGGAAGCTTAGATAGTTACAAGGCTAGACTTGTTGCACAAGGCTATAAACAGGAATATGGGATAGACTATGAGGAGACGTTTGCCACTATGGCAAAAATGACTATAGTTAAAATACTCTCTTAGCCATCTTTACAATTAAAGACTGGACAATTCATCAGTTAGATGTGAAAAATGCTTTTTCTTCATGGAGAATTTAAGGAAACAGTTTACATGAAACCTCTCCTAGATATGACATTGATCCTCAGCTTGCCTATTGTCTCAAGAAGTTTCTGTATGGCTTGAAACAAGCACCCAAAGCCTAGTTTGAGAGATTCAGATATGTGATCACTAATGCATGATTTGTTCAAAGCTCTTCTGATCACTCTCCTTTCACTTTGAATCAGAATTAGGGTGTGACTCTTCTCCTCCTATATGTTGATGACATAATTATTACAAGGAATGATGTAGAGGGAATCACTGATTTGAAAAGACTCTTTAGTGACTCCATTAAGATGAAGGATTTGGGCCCCTTAACCTACTTCTTGGGACTTTAGGTTAATTGTAGTTCCCATGGCTATTTCATTAACCAGCAAGTATGCAATGGATCTTGTCAAATTGGCTAATCTTAGTGACTCCAATACTATTGATACTCCCTTGGAGGTTAATTTGTAATTAAGCAAGGATGAAGTCTCTCCTCTTGAGGATCTTACTCAGTACCGACAATTGGTGGGCAGCCTAATATTTCTCACGATGACTTGACCAAACATATCATATGCAATCCAAATAGTGAGTACGTTTGTCTCATCTCCACGACAAACCCCACATGTCCGCAGTTCATCAAATTATTAGGTATTTGAGGGGAACCCTATCTCATGGCTCATATTTCTCTTCCTCCTCATCCACTAGACTTATTGCCTATGCCAATGCTAATTGGGCTGGTTGTCCAGACACTAGATGATATACTACGGGATGGTGTGTTTTCTTGGTAATTCTGTCTTTGTCTGGAAGTGTAAGAAACAATATACAGTCTCAAAATCTTCTACTGAAGATGAATATAGAGCCATGTCTTCCGTATGCAGTGAAATTATATGGCTTAGGCTTCTGCTACACTATATACTACATGAGCCACTGCTATCAATTCCCCTCTTTTCAGATAATGTTAGTGCCATCAAGATTGCCTCCAATCCTGTTTTCCATGAACGCACAAAGCACATTAAAGTTAATTGCCACTTTATTCACGATCTTCTTCAAGTTGGTACCACTTCTCTTCCCCACATGTCCTCTGGGCTCCAACTTGCGGATCTCTTGATGAAAACTATGATGTGGGCATGACACTTTTTCCTTATGGACAAATTGATGTTGATTCCTAGGCATCATTTGAGGGGGGTGTAGAGATAAAGAGAGTTAGCCAAGGGGGGCTTTTTGTATAATTTACATCTTGTTGCTTGTTGTATTTTATTTTCTTCTTGAAAACTATCCTCTCTTGTACTCTAAGGACAATTTGGTCCTTTTACCTTTTTTAATATAAAGTTATCTTCTAGGGTGTCATGCTCTATATTGGACACACCCACAAACTTGCTATTGTCTTTTTCTCTATTTTACTAAACCTAGACCAGCCCTTGACATCATACCCTTCACAATCTCTTTTTCAACAAAGTTTGATCCGATTGAAAAAAAAAAGAGTTCTAGACGTGTTAAAAACTTTCAGAACTTGTCCATCTTTTAATACAGTCCTCTACATTTCACAAGTACAAAGTCTCCCAAAAATTCATTAAATGTAGTCTCGAGGAAAAAAAAGGAAGACCAACGAATGTCCAAACAAAATGCTTCCACAATAGGAGAATTGAGAAAAGGATTCAAAACAGAGACCTAAAATGGGGCGTATCCTTGGATTAATTATTGAGGTTGTTTGAACTCGTAAGTGGTGGTGAATAGATGAAACAAATGATTTTGTGAGATAAATAAAGAGAACGAGTCGTGAGATGGAAGGATTCACCGGTTCATAGTTCACATCCTCTTGCTACTTCACGGTCATTAATGGATAACTTGTTGGGTCTTCTCAGAATTTGCGTAAGCGTGGTGTTAATCTTGTCGTTCGGGATGCCCAAAATAGTATAGCTCTTGTAATAACCTACTTCTATAGACGAAACAAGATTGCTTCTTGTACTTTCAGAGACTTTCAATAGCATTTGTGATAACCTACTTTCATCGTTGCTCTAGTTTAAGAACATGCTATATCCAAAGTACGAGAAAACATTGATGACTTAATAAACATGAAATATTAGTTTTTTTTTCATTTTTGTCAACATTTGGATGGTTGATAAGGAAAATTAGATGACACCTAAAGAGCATTTTCATCATTTCACATGCCACTTAACAAGTAGTTAACGGTAGGTACTAAATTGGCACATTTTGGAAGTTCGGGGACCAAAGTGAGACTAGGCCCAAAGTACAAGGTACTATTATTCAATTTTCCATTTAAAAGATGATATTTACTATTTACCCTTGAGCAATATCATTCAGTTATATATTTATTAGAATACCCAATACATTCGGTTCTCTTTTTGCTTCAACCATTTCTTTTTTTTCTTCTTTTCTATATTTGACAAGATGGGAGAAACATTATATACAGCGAGGAGTAGACCTACCTAGGTATCACAAAGGCAAATATACATGAGACTACTACATTTGAAACTCAAAGAGGCAATTTGATAGGAATGCCAATAATTTGTTACTAGTCCGTAGAATGATTTGCCCTTTAAGCATGTAATTATACAATATCGTTAGGTTGGACCGTTGGATAATTTGTAGATTTCAAAGCAATATTCAATCATCATTTTAATGTTCTAAGGTCAAGGTTCAGTGTTTTTTCCAAATACTCATTGACTGTGCTTGGGGTCTAAGACAAGCTGCTCGACCAATTTGACAACACATTAGTGTTAACCTTGTCAAAATAAACTCCCCAGATCTATCCAATGGCTAAAAACATTTTAAACTAACACAAGTCTCATAAGTGTTCAGTTTAAGGAGTAATTTAGAGCAAAACACCAATTTGAACATAAAGCAACAATGTACTTATTCATATAGAATTGTATGTGTACATCAATCTAATTGGAGCTAAGGGCTATTAGCAACTGGATTTGATCTATTTTACTAAATATCAACCAACTTGTAAATATACTAGAATATAAAGTAAGCAATGGGAATAAATACCATAATAAATGTAAATTTAACTGGTAAAATGGACAATAAATAAACAAACCTCTATAAGCAAACCTACATATAAAATTTATGTTACAATTACAAAACATGCATATGAAATAATGTTCTTGTAATAATAATAATTTCATTTAAACCTTGCTAAATGCAAAATAAATAGCAATCTTGAGGCTAATGGAAAAAAAAAACTAGGTAAACCTGCATACTTCAAGAATTGAAATTCCAATGAATCCTTAAACATCCATTAATCCATTAAATCATTCATAAAACCCCTAAATGATTTAGAATCCATTAAATCCTCAAGAATTGAAATTTTAACAAATTCTCAAACATCCATTAAACCATTAAACATAAACCTACAACCTAACCATCAAAATCATTATGTTTCTCAAGTTTTAATCAACAACTCCATTAGTCCAAGTCGAAAGAAAAAAAAGATATAAAATCCCCACAAGTTCAAGACTTCTCAAAAAATTCGATACTTAAACAACTCCTATCCAACCAATCACCAACCCAAGACTCCAAAATAAATTAAGGTGCAATCCTATGATTTTCAATCTTTTAGTCCAACCTCCTATTCCTACAAGAAAAAATAATAAAAAACATACTAACATTCATATGATTATGATTAAAGAAAAAAGCAATTAGTTTGTGTTAAGCCTTCTTACCATTTCTTGATGATCAAAACTCTCTCCATCAAGCCATGTTTTCAAGAGCAATATATTTTCTAATACAAATAAATATTGAAAGGAAAATTAAGTGTATTCTATCAAATAAACACTATTTCTTTACTTAATTACTAGTATCTAAATCTGACAACGAATCATGTCTACATATCAAGACTTCAACAATATTGGGAAAAAAGAAACACTGTCTTAAATCAATACTCTACCATTTGTAGAGAATGCTAATTTTGTTGCAATAGTAAAAACTGGGGTCATCAATACATCATTTGCTATCATAGAGACTATGGGATACTTTGGACTATTAACTCTGCACAATTTATATACTGAAATATGAATTTCTAGGGAAGAGTGGTTCATCCAAATATTGATCTAAATGATTACTAAGGCATTCATTGGTGCTCCAACTATCAAAAGTTGTGAATAAATATTTACTTCCTCTATTTTCATTACCATTAAAAGATAAATCATTATTGAAATCACTTTTTTTCCAATAATTGGGGGATTAACACACCTCATGAGCAAATCCATGTCATCGGTTTCATATGCAGAAATAGAGATCTACCATAAATCTTAGTGCAGTAAAACCTCATGCTTGATACCATCTTAAACTGTGGATCAAGAACTAATGCAAATGAACCTTAATAATGTAGAAAGAAGATTTACTACCATAAATCTTAGTGTAATAAAACCTCACTAGGAGCATCTTAAACCATGGATCAAGAGCTAATGCAATAACTAAGATCAAAATACACCCATACCAACACTTGTCAAACTTTGCCTTCATTTCCTTTGCCATCATTCTAATTTCAGCATGGTCATCTTTTACCCATGAAAACAATTTCAAATGAATTTCACAAATAATTTGAAAATAAATATTTGGAGTTAGATATTTAAACCCCAAAAAGTTATTGGTGGCATCATAAAAATAATTTTTCATTTTTTAATAATAATGCCATTTCCCACTCCTCATTAGATGTATTTACTTTGTAGTCATGATCCACCTGCTCAAAATGACAAAATGCTAGTTTAAGTGATCTCTTTTATGTGATGAACTAACATACTTGACAAAATCTCAATTTTTTTGAAGCACATATCCTATGACTTTCAAACATCTTGCATAATGATATTGAAAATATGAGCTAGACAACAAACATGAAGAAATTCCCCAAACAAAGGATGATTTAGTACCTTTGTTGATGCATTGTCAACTATTAGGGAAAATTCCCGATAGGTACCCTGTACTTTAGGCCAAGTGCCAATTTAGTACCTAAACTTTAAAATGCGACAATCTAGTACCCAAACTTTCATTTTGCGATGATTTAGTACCTGGCGTTAACTCATTGTAGGTAGGGTAAGGCTTGGTTGGGGGATTGTCTCTTTGAAAGACAGAGAAAGACCGAGATGTGGGGAGATTGGTTTTCTGGCTAGAATGCTAAGTAGAGTAAGGAGTCCAAGGCAAAGGGTGCTCGAGTGCTGAGTGAGTTTTCAATACGAGGAGGGTCTCTATGTATGGGGAAGATCCCGAGGTCCTAAAAGGTAGGAGATAAAGATGCTCATCTTCTATTAGGAAAGGAATATTGCGTTTGCTGTCAATCATTGGGCGCACAACTGGGGCTTCGCCATGTGTCTTGTGGGGATCCACCTAAGGATCAGCCTTACTTTCACTCAGGAACCCTCCTTACTCATGTGTGCTACCGCTTCTTGTGTGCCCTACTTAATTGACGTGGCACTCGTGACGTCACCTCCTGGCGAGTGATGTCTTGTTAGCTCTACGTGGCCTTTCGCCACATCTTTTAATGGGCTGTGGGTTTATCGTGGGTCTGAGCACGCCCGGGCCTCGCTGTGGGTTCAACACGGGTTTCTCTTAGCTCGGGCCGTGAATGGGCTTGTAGGGGGCGTGCGATGAACCGTGGGTATATCATGGTTCTGTGATGCATAATGTGGGTCCATCACAGATTTGCGGTGCATTGCAAGTTCATCACAGCCGAGAAGTTGGCAATTGGCTTTTCACATGCAGCCTCGTGGTATCAATTCGGTGTTTAGTGTTCTCTTATGGATTGTGTGAACACTATATACCTACATTAGAACCCTTGTTTATCGGTAACTGAGAGCTTATCGATAAGCACTTCGCTTTTTTATTTGTTTTGGAATCCTGGGGTGAGTTGGTTTTCGTGCGCTGGGTCTAGAAATTTGCCCTATTTTTGTGATTTTGTATAGGTGGGGCATGTCTTTTGTCTGTAATGGGGATTTCTTGTATTCCGTGGTTTAGCCCCCTGTATTTTGTTGATTTACTTCCTATCGACGGTCAATGTTGTGCTCTGTTTTTGTGTTGCAACCCCCATGACTATTGACGGGAAGAAAATCAACAAAAGACACTAGAAAATGCTACTTTCGACAGCCTCCTTTCTGTTTGATGAGCGGAGTTATGTTCGGTTTGTAGATTTTGACTCCCCTAGTTATTTGTGGAGGGGTATTTGTTGGAGTGGCAAGCCCCCCTGACAATTGTCGGCGAGAAAGGGATTGGTGGATGGTTCTATTGGTACTGGCTCAGCAAGGGCGAAGCCCCCCTATGTCATGGTGTGGTAGACTGTTCGATTGATGGTGGGTGATTGAACTACTAGCGTGTTATGTTCTCAATGAAGATTTAGACGGGCATGTGGGGGTGCCCACATGGCAATCATAATTAGTGATTTCTTCGTTAACTAAGCCATAATTAATGTGGCCTGACTACTCGTGCAACGACATTTTGTTGCCCGATGTGTTTTGAAGATGACGGTTGTTGATGTGGCGCTATATTTGAATTAATGCATCGTTCTGTCCTGCCTTTTGGAGGGTGTTTATGTAAATTATATGGGTTGCTTTTTCGCTAAGCATCCTTTCATGTCTTGTACTGACATTCGCTCATCTTCTCCGGCGCCGTTTGACATTCTGCAGATGTGGGGAAGCGCATTTAACAGAGAGGTGCGGCTCCATTGGTTTCTACTTTACATTCTTGGTTTCTGTTGCTTTCTGTGCAGGTTTAGTTCTCATGCCCGATTAGCGATGATTTCTCCGTTCCTGTTCCATTTTTCATTCATGGCTTCACGTCATTGAAGAGAAGAAGATAGAGGAGGAGATGGGGAAGAAAGTAGAGAAGAGGACTGAATGTCCCTTCCCTAATTTTGTTAGGAAAGCGGATATGATAGAATTATTGTCTGAGAGGGAGTTAGCCACTGCTGCTGATGGTGGGAGGGGGTTTTGGCCTCCAATGCCTGTGTTCCACAGTGAGGGAGGGGCTTTTGATGTCACCCTACTACAGAGTTGATGTGCTTGTGTGATCACCATGAGGTATTTGTATCGTATAACTGTCAAGAGTCTGGGATGGATGCTTCAAAGTCTCCTAATAATTATATTGCCGTATGTTACAGGATGCTGGGCTCCTTAGGTTCGTGGACTATTATACGAATCTTACTGGGAGGGAGGGGGTTAAGTACGCCAAGCACCTTCTAGATCATTGGTGCTGCCGCACTCACACTTTTGTTGGGTCATTTGGTGAATTCACCATTATTGTCGAGGATGTAGCCGTGTTACTGGCGTTGCCCGTCGAAGGAGTCCTCTTTGCGCAACATTTGCAGCACATTGAGTCCGTCCCAACAGACCTGAAGGAGCTCTGTGATCAGCATCTCAGAGAGGTTGCCACATACATAGTGCAGGTAGATCGATCTACTGCTTGGGGGAAGATGCCACTAGAGAGGTGGCTTGAGTACTGGTTCGAGTCCCATGGTAGTAGGGACATAATGGTTCAGGGTGTGGACAACCAGTGTCATTTGGCTACTTATATACTATATGTGGTCTCTTGCTTTTTCTTCCCTGGCCCCCCGATTACGGTCTGCGCTCGACTTTGATTCCTATCACCATCCTTGCTGCTAATGGTCACCAGCTGCCCTTGGCCTCTTTCTTCTTGCGCTATTTGTATGAGTAGTTGGATGACACTATTCAATAGATATGGACCCCTCTTTCTTGAGGTGTATAAGCTACATATGTGCACCGTTCTTATGGATGTTCCTGTGTGAACGCTTCGAACTCAGCGTCACACCTTGCCGTCTATCTCCCCTCCGTGTGGGGGTCAGCACTATGGAGGGGGATGGTGTTGAAAGAAAGAGTTTCGAGGTATGTAGGGGGAAGCACTGTCTCCAGGCCACCAGGTAGAAACAATTCAGGATGAGTGAGATCGATGTCAGGCTTTCCTCTCTTGACGGATTTATCTAGAGGCTATATGTACGACAGGGTCGACACGCGATGCATCTCTGCGTGGGTGTGCTGCTCCCAGAGGGCAATTATCAGCACTATGCCATCGAGGCATATAGTCTTATCGCAGGTATAGTGTGGCTGATTACTTGGCCCGGTGTTATTGCGTATCTGGATCGCACAGGGGAGGCTTAGTTCAATGCTTACTAGCCAGATTGGGTCCTTCGTCAATTTGGATACGATGATCTAGGCACACAGTTTCTCAGGTCAGCTGGGGAAGATGTTTTCTGGACTCGTCGCCATGAGCTAGAATTCCCAGGCTATGCCCGCTACCCTATCACAGGTTATGCGAGGGCACAGGGGTGTACTTCTTTGCGGCTCTCCTATCTGTGCATGCTACTTGGTGATTTTCAGGAGTTGTTGTGGACAAGCTCCCGAATTCATCATGTATTAACCCCTCCTGAGGTTCATGCTACCAACCGAGGGGGTAATGCAATTGTTCCTCTTCCAGATTCCTTGAGGAGGGCAAAGGGGAAATGGCTAGTTGTGGACGATGGAGAGGGTAGCCATCCTCCTCCTGCAATGAAGCCAAGGTCTGCTAGGGTGCCTCGTTTTCAGCCTATGTCTGTCTCGGGTTCTGCTGCCTTGGTGGCAACTTCATCGTACTCTCGGGAGGGTGGCCATGGTTCTGTAGTGTCACCTACTACAGAGAAGACTGTGCCATCCACAGAGATGGTGGGTTTGGCGGTTGCGGTGTCTTCCTCTGTTGGTACCATTGTCTAGTTCTCAAGTGGGCTGGTGAAGATGAAGGCTCCCCCTCGCCCGAAGCGAGGTCCTTTGGATAGTGATTCGGTATGTGACTTCCTCTACTTCTTTCTTTTTGTCTTTTGAGTTGGTTGTGTTGCGATTGATTGAGTACTGTTTATTTTTCCATTCTTGTAGTTTATGGAAGACGACGGTATTCGGTTGGATGCGGAGGTTCCAACAGCTCCACGTGGAGGCTGGTCTAGTAAGTTTGGCTTTGATCTTTAGAGTTGTTTTGCTTGTTGTCGTTGTTATATTGGTTTTACTATTGTTTGTTATTAAACTGTTTATCGTCTTTTGTGTTAAAGCGCATGGAAGCCGATGAAGCTCACCTAGGATCAGGGGCATTAGAGGCCTCTGTTGTGGCCGAAGAGGTATGTCTTTGTTATCTTTGTATTAGAATGCTATCACATCACATTTTATTTGCTAATTATTTTGTGTTATTCCCTCATAGGGTCCATTTGGTTTTTCTCCTGCTACCGTTCTTGTCATGCCCATTATTAGGAGGCTAGTGGAGGAGCTCAGATCATTACAGCCCCTCTGTGCGGCATCTAAGGTCCCCGAGGATGTTGGTGCTAGAGATGCTATTCCTGATGATGTGGGACGGGGAGAGGGGGTTCATGTTACCTTTGAAGTTGTGGTGCATTGCGAGGAGGTTCCAGTCCCGCCTATAGTTAGTGGTGATGAAGTTCCCGAGGTTCTAGAAGTTAGCGCTCCCGTTTGGCCGGAGGCCCCAGTTGGGGAAATTGATGTCTCCAAGAGCATGGAGACTTAGTCGGAAGATAGGGACATGGAACCTGGGATTGTTTTTTTGCTGGAAGAACTAACTTATGAGGAGGAGTTGGCCCAGATTCACCGGGAATTGTGGGAGTTATAAGATAAGCATGATATCCCTCCCTTGGATTATCAGACCGTGAATCCTGTAGAGATCCAGGGTTGTCTTGAAGGCGAGAAGTACTCCATTTCTGGCTCCGTGGCCAGTTTTGCCACGATAGTCATACAACATAGGTAGTTGCCATGTGCGAACTTCCATCCGTTGGTTGTGGGGCTTGCACTAAATACCATTGCGATTATGATGGACCGCATAATGAACTTGCTTGTTGAAGAGCTTTCATGGTCGGACTTCGCCCGTTGGCTGGAAGCGTGCAAGACTTTCATTGTGATAGGGTTTGATATGTTCCATATCGAGCGTCGGGTTGTGATGCTGGCACATGCATTTTGGAAGGATGGCTTACAGGTGTCACAATCTGTACTATTCCACTCTATGAAGGATGTGCGCCAGCACCGAAAGGTGGTTGAAGCCAGTATCGCCAGGGTTGCAACCAAGTTGGAGGAGCTCAAGGCTGAACAATCTAGGCAGTAGAAGATTCTTGCTGAATACGAAGCGAAGTTAGAAGATCTTAAGAGCTTTGAAGGGTGCAGTCAGGCTTTGGTGTCCATCATTGAGATGAGGCATAATTGGGCTAGCTCATGAATGTACTTTATGTAAATGAGAAAAGAACGAAATGTAAACATTTATCCTTGCTACGCTTCTTTTTGGTTATCTGTGTCTCAATTGTAAACGGTATTTGAACAAATCATAATTCGTGAATGCTAAGTTTGTCGCATGCTGGTGTGTGAACGTGCTTTGTGATTTTTTATCGAACATGTATTGACACGGGTGTCAAATTGTTCAAAAGAGCATTCTGTCATAAATTATTTGCACATATGTTATGGAGCTTAATTCGTAATTTTAGTAATATTGCGAGTTCTGTCGGTCTATATTTGTAAGCTACTATAGAAAAAGGAAATCGTGTCTGTCCCTGAATTTGGAGCCTCAACGCGAGTGTTTGATTGTCGCAAGGAAAGGCAGTTGCGAACGTTCATTAAAATTGCAAAGTGCTTCGTGAGTTTGTAGGAAACATCAAGAGTAACATGGTTCAACTATTTCTGAGTTGAGTGCCCATTTGGCTCTATCGCCGTTAAGTATTAGCACAAGTGTGGTAAACTTTATTGCAGTTCATTAGAGAAGTTGAACAGTGTTATTCCGTTATGCTGAGATACTATTAGATGTGAGTAAACTAACTCAAATAATATTATGTAAATAAGTAAGTGACTAACATGTTCATTGAAAGGAGTTGTCCAATACTTACATATTGTCGATTGCAAAAGAGTGACATGTACTGTGAAGTGAGCATTAAGGTTTGTTTTTGTACAAAATTGAGGTTGGACCACTTTATAAGGAAATGCTATTTCACCACCCGTATAATGTCGAGGGTAGTCGTGCCTTAAGAAGGCCAAGTCTTTCATGTTTGGTGGTTTGAATTCTGTTCTTACTTAGACAATCGCATTTGTAGACAGTAATGTACCTGTAGCCATGGATTGGAGAGGGATCATACCTGATGTTGTCAGAACCCTCCTGGGGTTGCTAGGGGATGTGAGTGCAAGCCTGGGGTTCACAGGGCCTTCCCAGGTTGCCAGGAAATTTGAGTGCAAGCCCGGGGTTGCCAGGTGGTATAAGAATGCTTGGGGATGCCAAGGAATGAATGTGCTTGGGGTTGCCAGGGAATGGATGCGCCTGGGGTTGCTAGGGAATAAATGCGCCTAGGGTGATAGGGCCTTCCTGGGGTTGCTAGGGAATGAATGCGCATGGGGTTGCCAAGGCCTTCCCGGGGTTGCCAAGGAATGAATGCGCTTGGGTTTGCCAGGGTCTTCCGGGGGTTTCCAGGGCCTTCCCGGGGTTGCTGGGGAATGGATGCGCCTAGGGTTGCCAGGGAATGAATGCGCTTGGGGTTGCTAGGGAATGAATTCGCTTGGGGTTGCCAGGGAATGAATGCGCCTAGGGTTGCTAGGGCCTTCCTGGGGTTGCCGGGGAATGAATGCACATGGGGTTGCCAGGGTCTTCCCGGGGTTGTCGGGAAATGAATGCGCCTGGGGTTGCCAGGGCCTTCCTAGGGTTGCCATGGAATGAATGCGCCTGAGGTTGCCAGGGCCTTCCTGGGATTGCTAGGGAATGAGTGCAATCCTGGGGCTGCCAGGAGGTGTGAGAAAGTATGGAAAGCATATTTGAAAGTCAGTACACAGATTACAACATTCAAATCATTGAGCTATTATCAAAGTATATGGATACATATAGACTTTATCGCAGTCTGAATTATAAAAGTAACTTTATCGCAAAATGCAAGCTGCTAATACATGTACTAATGATTGGAGACAATTATTCAATAGTAGAGTAAAATAAGAAAGCAAAGATATTGAAACGCTTTTCATTTACTCATGAAGTAAGTACATGCAATAAAGGAATTACATAAGTACAGAATTATTCGAAGTAAGGTTTCAACCAATAGCCATTGATTGTTTCATCCTCTTCTTTTGTATCTACAGTCTTCAATACATAATTGCCCAATGCACGGGCTTCTTTTATCACATACGACCCTCCCATGATGGGGCGAATTTTTCAGCAGACTTACCCTACCTAACATTTATCGCCGTTTTGAGCACCTTGTCTCCTTCTTTGAAGTTTCTAGGTCTCAAAGGTCTGTTGAAATTTGTGACTAGGGCTTGTTTATATTTGGTTTGCTTTGTAAGGCCAGGTTTCTGGCTTCATCTATGACTTCAAGCTTGTCTGGGAGTAAATGGTCCATGTCTTTTGGTTTGACCTTCTTGCCCATCGCAAAGGCTACTCGGGCGGATACAACCCATATTTCTGCTGGTAGTATTGCTTATTGGCCATATACCAATGAATAGGGCATCGCCTGTGTGCTCTTCCTAATGGTGGTGCGATAGGCCCGGAGGGTTTCTGACAGCTTTCTGCTCAATCCTTTTGATTATCGGCCACTGTTTTACTTAACATCCTTAGTAGGGTCTTATTTGTGGCCTCTGCTTATCCATTACCTCATGGGTAATATGTTGTTGGAATTCCTAGTCTCGCACCGTATTGCCCTAGGAGGTCACAAACTTCTTGATTTTTTATGGATAGGCCGTTGAGTGTCAAGATCCGCATTGGGACTCCGAATCTTTGAACTATGTTCTCCCTTAGGAAGTTGGCTGTGTTTTTTGTGCTACTTCTTTGCAAGGGTCTGACCTCTGCCCATTTGGTGAAATAATCTGTGGCCACTATGATGAAGCGATACCCTCTGAAAGGGGGTGTATCTTGCCTATAGGTCTACCCCCCAAGTATGAAAGGGCCAGGGGGTGATGATTGGATGAAGGCTGTTGGCAGGTTTATGGATTCTTTTGGCATGGATTTGGCACTTGTGACATTTGCACACATGCCTCTGAGTATTGGTTGGCTAGTAGAAACCCAAGTGTAGGATGTGATTGTATAACACTAGCTGTCCCTAGTGGACAGCTGGTTTGGAGCTATGGGTTGCCTCTAGTATTTCTTCAATCTCATCGTCAGCCAAGCACCGCAAAGGTTTTCCCGTATGTGATTTACTAAATAGCATCCCTTCTCGGAGGTAGAACCACCTTGCCTTAGATAAAAGCCTTATCCTCAATGTAACATCAATGGGCAATGTTTGATCTTGCAGATAGTTGATATACATCCTCCTCCAATCTTTCTCGCCGACCACGAGGCACTCTCTTCTGTCTACTTGTGGGATACACTTATCACATTCCCGTTGTAACCTAGTGGTGTCTGACATCATCGTAGGCTAGTAATACCTTAACCTTTGTAATTTTCGGAAGAGAGTGCTTTGGCCTCTGCTTTTCCTAGGCATCTCGTCCTCACCCCATCCGACTGTCTATGATACAATACCCCATTCACTAGTTGGAACTTTGCGATCAACTTGCTATCCTGCGTCCCTATGGTCTAACTCTTCAGTTTTTGGATTATTTCATACCTCCTATAATTCATCGTTATTTCTTCCTCCTTTTCTACCCAATCCTTCAATGTGACGGTTGATTGCTTGTCGACTGACTAGATGGTGATCTCTATTGGCTTTGTGCTGGATTGTATCTTGGACCCTAAGGTAGCCAGTGTCTCAGCGAACCTATTTTTGGCTCTAATTTGGTATTTGAAGTCTATGCCTGGGTTGCGGACTAGCCTCTGGATCAGGGTCCTATATGGAAAAATGGTCACTTCCTTTACTGTTCGACTTCCATCAAGCTGGCCAATCACCAATTTAGCGTCACCGATCACTTTTATCTTCATTGCACCGGTCTCTATCGTTTTGATCAAGCCTAGGACTAGGGCTTCATACTTTGCTATTGTTGTGAGAATAGGGAAACTGGATCTTGAAAGAGTAGGCAGACGTTTGTTCGTCATGTGAGGTTAGGGTGACCGCAGTGTCAGCCGAGGTGCTAGTGCTACTCCCGTCGAAGGTTAGGACCCGCTCATTACCTTCGGCCACAGCGATCATGGGTATGTCTCCGGGTACTTCATATGATATAGGAAAATCACCACTAGAGGGGAAGGTGGCCAACAGATCTGTTGCTAGTTGACACTTGATAACCCTTGGCTGGGTGTATTTTATTGTATACTCATTAAGCCGCATCATCCACTTGACAAGTCTACCAGAGAGGGGAGGTCTGTCCACGAGGAACTTGATTGGGTCGTTCCAGGCGACGAGTTTGACTTTTTGACCTAGGATTCAAAACCAATGCTAGACACTGTTGTTCCATGTGGGAGTAATTTTTCTCAGCTGGTTTGAGAGTCTTACTGGCATAGTATATTGGAATTTCCACTCCTTCGTCGTCTTCTTGTACTAATAGGCATCCTTTGGCCTCTGAGCCTGTGGCGATGTATATCCTGAATTTGTGCCCTTCCTTGGGCGATGACATGGTTGGGGCCCTAGCAAGGGTTGCTTTTAATTACTCAAAGGTTTGCTGGTGCTCTTGGGTCCACTTGAACTCGACAAACTTCTTGACTAACTTTATTAGTGGTAGTACTACATGTGCGAGGCCAGAAATGAACCTCCTTAGGTATGAAACTTTTCCTAAGAAGGTTTTCAGTTGAGATTCATTGACTGGAGGTGGGAGATCTAAGATTGCTTTAATCTTGCTCTCATCCGGGTGTATCCCTATTTGGTCCACTCTGTAACCTAAGAACTTGATTGACTACACTCCAAACGAACATTTCAATGGGTTTAACCTTAGCTTGAAAGCCCTGCATTAGGTGAATACTTTCCTCAAGACCTTCGATTTGTTTGTGCATCATGTCATGGAAGACACTAGTCATCACTCTCTAATATGTGGCTCCAGCATTCTTTAGGCCGAAGGGCATCATCTTTTAATAAAAATTCCCTATCGATGTCCTAAAGGCTGTGTGGGGTGCATCGGCAGGGTCCATAAAGATTTGGTTGTACCCGTTGTAGGCATCTAGGAAGGAGAAGAGCTCATATCCCACAATCGAATCTATCAAGACCTCCATATTGGGTAGAGGGAACTCATCTTTTGGATAGGCCTTATTTAAGTCTCTAAAGTCGACACAACACATGCGATAAGCTGAGTTAGTTTTCAAGTGGTATACTATTACTAAATGACTAGGTGGACAACACTAACCTGAGCTGTCCATTCTTCTTCTATACCGGTACTATATTGGCTACCCATTAGGGGTGTGCTATAGGCTTGATGAAACCTACATTCAGGAGCCGCTCTACTTCCTCTTTAATCTTCAAGGTTATTTTTGGCTTGAAAATCCTGAGGCTGCTTCACTCACCGGTACTTGGGATCTGTACACAGTGAGTGTCTTATGAGATCTAGGTCTAGTTCTGGCATCTGGTCATATGACCAGGCGAAAACACCCTGAAACTCTGTGAAGATACACAAATTAGACTAGTTTATAGGTTTTAAAGTTTTGTGATAAAGAGGGCTTGTTACCTCTCAGTAGTGCGATAAGCTTTTCTTTGTCCTCAGTTACTAGTTTGGAAAATATGTATAGCGGTCTTCTCTCTATTCCGTTAGCCTCTAGGTCGATTTCTTCTAATGGAATAGAGAGAAGACCGCTATACATATTTGCCAAACTAGTAACTGAAGACAAAGAAAATCTTATCGCACTACTGAGAGGTAACAAGCCCTCTTTATCGCAAAACTTTAAAACCTATAAACTAATCTAATATGTGTATCTTCACAGAGTTTTAGGGTGTTTTCGCTTGGTCATACTACCAGATGCCAGGACTAGACCTAGATCTCGTAAGACACTCTCTATGCACAGATCCCAAGTACCAGTGAGTGAAGCTGCCACAGTCATATTTGGCTGTAGCGACATCATTTTGTGGTCCTCAGTTACTAGTTACTGTAGCGACGTCGTTTTACAAGAATGATGCGGTGAAATAGTGTTGGTTGAAACATTACTTAGAGTTCTTTGTTAGAGAATTATAATGACTTTCTTGGCGGAAAAGAGATAATATGTATGTGTATTAGCAAAGGATTACATAGTCATATTTGGAGGAGAATTGTAGTTCATGATGTACTTTCTTGGAGGACGATCTTGTAAGCAATCAAAAATCGAAGAACTAAAGAAAATCATACTTCAGGGGTGGTCTTTTTGAAAAAAAAGGCATTTAACAATGGTTACAAATTGCAATAAGGTTATCTTTTCATTCTAGCAGATTTGAATGTCATAGGATAAATCATAATTTTATAAAATCATACCTCAAGGATGGCCTTCTTGACTGCTAGTGGTTTGTTGTCCTCGTAATCCATGACGATGGTGTAGTAGTCCTTTCCACCGGTTCTTGTCACTCGTACACATCTGCTTCTTTTCTTTCACTTGGTAGTCTCTACAGGCTTGCTCTCTGTGAGGTTAGGCAGTTTCATCCCTTCGACCTTGGATATTATTGTCTCCCCTTCATCTGCTATCTCTTTGAAGTAGATAGCATCCTTTGGGTGCATTTCTGACTAATCGAAGGGGGCCCTGGTGGCTGGGATCCTGATTGATCGCCCTCGGTGTTTGGCTTTGATGCATTGGTGGTATGTTGATGGGACGAGGGCCAAGGCGTGTATTAGGGAGTGCCCCAAGAGGGCATGGTAAGAGGTCCTCCCCAGGATCACCTGGAACTCCTGCGTGTTGTTGAACAGGCCAATCGTGATTTGCAGTTCAATGGACCCCTCTGTGATGGATGCATTCCCATTGAAGTCTGTCACCTCTAATGGCAATCCTTTGATATCTTCTTTGCATACATTCATGAATTCCAACAAGTGGATGGAAATGAGGTTGACAGAGCTTCCTGGGTTGACCATCGATCTTCTCATTTCAAACCCGCCTATTTTTGCCAGGATGTAGAGTAGTCTGTTGTGGTGGGGGTCAGTGGCTAACATGTAATCCACTATGAACTCTACGCTACTGCGATTGTGGCTGTATGGTTGTAGTGGATGCCTGAAGACTTCCTCTAATGCTCTGATGGCCAATTTCTGTGTTGTCCGTCTTTGCCCCCTGTTTGGTGAAGAACTATTGTAGTTCTTGGCTCTGCTCTAGCTTTTCTATTAGGGTATTAGACTGGTACTGGTTGGCTGCTCCTACCATGTTGATACTACCTCCTTGGGTATGGGCTAGGAGGGGGTCGGTTTCTACGCGTGCCGGGTCTCTTTTGATGAACTCATCAAGTTTTACTTTTTGTACAAATAATCTCCTCAAGGTGAAACAACCCATCAAATCATGGTGTGGCGATTGGTGAAAGTTGCACCATCTCCTGCTACGCCTATCGTTATACGGGTCTACTCTTGCTGGTGGAGGCGACAGGTTGATGACCCTGTCCTCGACTAGTTTATTCATTATCATAATCACATCGTCCCTTGTGCAAGGGAAAGGGGGAGGGACACTTATTTTTCCTAGGGCGTTGTCTCATTGGTACGACCCTTGTTTGGCTCCTTCGTTGTTCCTAGGTTTCCGATCAACTGTATACGCCTCATTCCTGTTGTATGGGGAGGTGTCCTTGATGGTGCATGCTGTTCTCTCTGCACATCTCCAAAGTTGGTTGAACGTCCCAACCTCCACGTTCTCAATGCCGACTCCATAGGTGGGGCGCATGCCCTGTACACACTATTCGATTAAGCTCTTCTCTGTGGCATGTTCATCGAATACATAGTGTGTTAACTTCTAGAACCTCATAACATAGACCAAAAGGTCCCCTCCCGATCCTTGCTCCACGTTCCTCAAATCGGCCATCGTCAGTTTTCTCTCCAGGGTGAACCATTTTGATAGGAACTTTTTGGTCATTTCACCCCACAAATCAATGCTTCCAGGGGTGAGACTTATGAACCATGTGTACACTGGGCTGGTCAAAGATTTTAAGAACTCACATACTTTGAGGTCCCCGTCCAGAGCGAAGGATCCATGGGTGTCTTCAAACTTGCTATCTCTTGTGGGCTACCCCTTTGTCCATCGTAATGTGGCCATTGCTGGGGAGAAGTATACCCAACAGGATATGGCTTGTACAAGATGCGGTCAGAATACGGCTTTTGTAGGACAGCCGAATCCTGTGCTCAGTTGCGGCTTTCAACCACTAGCCCCTGGACATATTACCTCAGCTTGTTTTGTCTGAGGGGGGTTTTTGCAATTGGATCGGCACAGGGAAAGGTGTTAGATTGATGGATAGGTTGGTGGACTGTTTGGGTTGGAGTTGGGTTAGCCTTATTGGGTTGTTCTGGGGTGGCGGGAGTTTGGTTGGAGGAATGGCGGCTAGGGTTGGGGACGCCGACAAGAGTGGGGGTGGGGGTTTGTTCGGCTTGGGCCGAACGTTTGTGCTGGATTTGGAGGGTGTTCCTCATTTCCTCATGCATCTATTCGAGCCTTCTGAATCTTCTTTCAAAAAGCGCATCGAACTCGTATATTTTGTTCGAAAGGATTTCGATGTCGGCTTGGATAAGCGTTTCCATCTTAGGCTAGTCCTCCGCCCCAGGGTTGGTGTTTTCCGGGATGTTGCTCTGTTCTTCGAGGATGGGGGTAAGGTTAATTCTTCGTGAAGCCATTCTCTGTGATGAAAAACAGAACTGGGAATTCTACTTTAGGTAGGGTAAGGCTTGGTTGGGTGATTGTCTCTTTGAAAGACAGAGAAAGATCGAGAAGTAGGGAGATTGGTTTTTGGGCTAGGATGATGCTAAGTAGAGCAAGGAGTCCAAGGCAAAGGGAACTCGAGTGCTGAGTGAGTTTTCAATATGAGGGTCTCTATTTAAGGGGAAGATCCCGATGTCCTAAAAGGTAGGAGATAAAGATGCTCGTCTCCTATTAGGAAAGGGAATATTGCATTTACTATCAACCATTGGGCACACCACTGGGGCTTCGCTACGTGTCTCGTGGGGATCCTCTTAAGGATCAACCTTCCTTTCACTTACGAACCCTCATTACTCATGTGTGCTACTGCCTCTTGTGTGCCCTACTTAATTGACGTTGCGCTCGTGACTTCACCGCCTGGCGGATGATGTCTTGTTAGCCCTACATGGCGTTCTACCACGTCTTTTAATGGGCCGTGGGTTTATCATGGGTTTGAGCATGCATGAGCCTCACCGTGGGCTCAACCCAGGCTGCGTATGGGCTCGTAGGGGGCGTGCGATGAACCATGGGTTTATCGCAATTCTGGGATGCATGATGTGGGTTCATCGCAGGTATGCGGTGCATTGCGGGTTCATCGGAGCAGAGAAGTTGGCTGTAGGCTTTTCACATGAAGCCTCGTGGTATCAATTCGGTGTTTAATGTTCTCTTAGGGACTGCGTGAACACTATATACCTACACTCACCGTTAAGTGTCCTAGGAAAAGGCATAAATTCCCTTTAAGTGTCATATAATTTTCTTTATCAACCATCTGTTAATAAAGCACAACGATCCCAACTTCTCACTAACCAAACCAAACACAAAGCATAAGAATTCAAATATATGAAAGCAGAAGAACAGGACGAAGCTGAAGCCTTATCGCTCTGATCTACTGATTATGGAAATCAAGAGAGAGAAGCATTAAGTGAGGAAATTAAAGCTCTTGAAGCCGAAGAGGACTTCGAGTTTGGTTCATGGGGTGCCTCTCTTTTGACAGAATCAGAAATGTGTGCAGCCGATGATGTGTTCTTTCAGGGCCAGATCCTACCTTTATGACTCTCAATTAGCTCTGAAATGACGTGTTCTTTAATGCATCAAACTGATTAATAACAGTGTGAAATGTGTTGGATGATTATAAGGTTAGGATATTAGCTAGAAATTTCACATCAAATGTTGGATTAAGTAGTACTTCACCTAATATATCTATGGCCATGCCTCTGAAACGAAGTTGCCACTGTCCAAGTTGTTCATGGTGTTCGAGCACTAGGGAGAGCAGATTGTAGGAATAGAATGTGACTAGAGCACCCATAGTTAGGCAAAAGACTCCAGCAACCCAACCCAGCAAAGCAAATGCAAATGGTAAACTCAGAAGCACCAAAGCTACAATCGAAGCTGTTAGATGATATCCACAGTGCACCCATGATCCTGCAATTTTAAACACAAACATGCAAACCCCCTTTAGTCTTCCATGAACTTCCTCTCTCTCTCTCTCTCTCTCTCTCTTGGAACAGTTATGATTCAAGAGGACCAAAGTTAAAAAAAAAAGCTAAAAATCAATATAGAGATGAAAAGGTGAAGATAAGTCCACCTCTCGATTTGAGAACAAAGAGAGATGTTGCGTCAAGATCCTTATGATGTTGAAGTTGGGCCATGGAAGAAGAATGGTTCAGTCCAGCTTCCATCAAATTTGGAAGTGGAAGAACAGTACTCATCTTTCTCTCCATAGATTGAAGCTTGTAAAGGTGTATGAGACACAAGCACACAAAACAGAAAGAAAAGGAGCTTCACTTATAAGAGTAAGCATGGTCAATGGTCCAGAGCTTCCAAATTCATCAAATACCCACTTATAGTCACACTGTTATTGAGTAGTTGTAAGTGTTCATTTAGTGCAGTTGAAACAATTTCTTCGAGGGTACTTGTTTCTAAGGCCAAAAGTAACAGAAGAAACTAAAACGTGAGTCAAAGTGATCATCATGAAATATCTATCATGAAACAACAACAATAGCAGCAAAAGGATGAGGGAAAGCAAGCCAAGTCTCACCATCGCACATTTGAGTGGTTGAAGGAGCTCTCGATTATAGACGTGCCACGGGAAGCTCAATAACATGTCTCTCTCGTGTTTATTCCAATGAGTGCCTTTTATAACTATACCCCACTTTCTCCTAAATTATCCCTTGCTATCTCTAATTCCTATTTATCTCCTAAATTATCTCTAATTCGTATTTATACTCTCCCCCACTTTTCATCTATATCTATCTAAAGAAAGTTTCAATTAAAAAATTTTGCAATTATTTAAATATTATAATGACTTTATGTAATAATGTGTGTGTGTGTGTGTATATATATGAAATTCATAATGAAATTATGTAATAACAATATAAATTATAATTTTATGGATTATTCAATTTAATAACTAAATAATATTTTAAAAATACAAATAAAATTTTATATAAATGTTATTCAAATAACAAAAATTAAAATTAGAAAATAAAATATTATTTATTTCAATAACTAAATATTTTAAATAACAAAATATATAAATAATTGTATAACAAAATATTTAATATTGTGTAATAACTTTAAAAGAAATAAAAAGTAAATATTTTATGTATTATTGAAATATTTAAATAATGAAATATTTAACATAACTAAATTTTAAATAGTTAAAATAATTAAATTATTTAATAATACTATAAATTATAATTTTATGGATTATTAAATTTAATAAATAATGAATATTTTATATTTTAAATAATAGTATTATCTAAATAATTAAATAATGTTATAAATAAATAATTTTTAAATACTTTACATATCAAAGTATTAATAATTGAATCATATTTTATGCATTATTTAAAAAAGGCTAGATTAAATAACAAAATCGTATTATAACTTTAAAAAATTATCAAAAACACAAAAATAATTATAATAGGTTTAATAATATTCGGTAATAACAATATAAAATATAAATAATTGAAAAAAATAAATATTATTGAAATAGTGAAAGTAGAGATTAAATAGATGAAATTAAGAGTGTTCGCTAGGTGGTTCAATTCATTTATAGATTGTTTGGCCAGTCGAATTGATCAATTTGGTCGAGTTGACGAGCTGGTCTGAAACTAACCAACCATTAATGAAAACTAACTCAAGTTGTATTGATCAATGTTTTAAAAAACAACCTAGAGACTGACCTACTTTTGCATCTGGATCACGATTATCCGTTCAATCGTCATGGTTGAAAGGGTTAGACTATTCCACATCAACAACACTCTCTATATTTAATTATACATATATAAATGTGCATATATGTATATATGTGCACAAATACATATTTTATCAACAAATAGTGTATAATTATGTTTTACATATAATATATGCATTATTTTATATTTTTTAATTCATATTTTAAAAATTATGATTTTAGGACAAAAAAGGGTTTTTTTTGTAAAAATAATGGGCAAGGCACACACAACACCTTAGGACAAATAGAAAGTTTGCACATGCATTAAGTATTCAACTTATAACATAATGACCGGGTCAAACAGGTCAACAATTGAACCCTCCAAGTCAGGTGGTTTTTTTACCAAGGGTTTTTGACCGAAAGGTGGGTTTCAATAGAACTAGACCCGGAATCAAGGTCGAGTGACGATTTGAATGGTTCACTAGATTGGGTCAATGGTGGGTTGAAAACATTGGTATCGGTTTGGGCCAGTTTTTAGTTTGGTTAGTCGGTTCAAAAGATTTAAATTTAAAATATTAAATTGCATTTAAAAAATACATTGATATTATTAAAAGAATAAATTTAAAAATTTAAGTTTACAATATAAAATATTTTAAACTAAGAAATATGGGAATTTTCCCACTTTTCTGTTGAAATATATATATAATCAGATCGGTTCAAATTTGGTCAGTTTACAAATGGCTGGGTTGAGAAATTGTTGAACCGAAGTCGACTAGAAATACTAAAAAGTGACCAACTCAGGTCGAGCTAAGTCAATTTTGTCAATTTCATCAGTTTGATGAATATCCATAGCTGAAATTAATTATTATTATTTTCATATTACAAAAAAATATTAAAATAGTATAAAAAATATAAACAGTTATTAATTATTTAAAAATTAAATTATAAAACAATCTTATACTCTTGTGTATTTCTATTATTTAAATTTTGCTTAAAAAAGTCCATGCGTCGCATAGGTCCCTATTAGTAAGAATACTATTATCATGATACTTTTTGTAAAAAAGAGTAAAAAACTTAAAACCCTTTACCCTAACTTATCCCTGGTCTTAAGTCGTGACTACTGAACCCACTTTGCAATTCTAAATATGCCATTTGGGGACGGATTAGTGGGTTTCTTTGAAGTATGGTTTTTATTTTAAAAATACTTTTGTAAGTAACTTGACAAGCTTGTAAATTTTTTTTCCACGGATGACGATAGCTTGTGACAACCATATTCATAGACTACATTTGGCTTCAAAAAAAATTAAAGAGAATTAAAGAAAATTAAAGTGACAGAAAATAGAGGTCCTTATAAAGAAAATTCACAAAACTTTGTGAAGATTTTTCCCAACTTTATATTTCTCTCTGTCAAACAAAAAATAGCCTTCAAGGAAATACTAGAATTTGGTCTTGAACCGTAATTTAAATGGTGTTCTAGAAAATCAAAATCTAAGTCAAATGGCGCAATTAAAGCATAACCTATGTTGTCCTTACAAATAAAAGCCCTCAATTCCATCACAATCCAAAAGAGATAAAAAAAAAAAAAACCACCACTTACTAGTCAATTGGTCAACCGTGGTGGCTATAATAGGGGTCCCACATGTTACCATGTGTGCCATTTGACATTAATCTGTTGGAAGTGGCATCTCATGTAAGGTCACTTCATGAATTGTAACCCCAAAGACCAAGTTTGATTTGGCAAAATATAAGAGAGGAAAAGAAAGATGAGGGAAAGTTTTGAATTTTGGGTTATTTTTAGTACAGTCCAAACGAATGAAACAAAGGGATAAAGTATGTGTTTGATTGTGTGAGTGTCATGGGGTATTTTTAGATAAACATTTAATTGAAAAATGTTACTTTAAACACTTATTGTTTTTATTGTTTGGTTGGGTATTTTATGGGCGTTTCAAGTAACATCCCATAAAGCTATCATCCACCTCAGCTTACAATGCTCCACGTAAGCATTTCATTTCAATAAACCTTGGAGTGTTGGGAGAAACCTGAATTTGAAGCTTCCCCCAATGCCTCAAGCACATAAATCCAAGTGTTTCTGTTTTTTAATATTTATTTGATAAACATTGAAACCAAACAGTGGTTTCATGCTGATGTGGTGTTTTTCCAAAAAATGCCCACAGGACCAAACATAGCCTCTTTAGAAAATTAAACTGGACAGTCAGTTTGAGCGGTGACCCCTGGCCCCTAGTTGGTTTGATCATACTCTTAAAACCAAAAGTTATAAAAAACTGACTGAAATTGTTGATCCAAACGATTCAATTGGAAGATTAGTGAATCAGTCCTAGTTTTAGAAAATGAGCCAATTTTTTGATTTTTTTTTAAACATAAATACAAACTTCAGGAGGTCATAACTTTACGGTTGGATGTCCTTTGTAATTAGAACCCTTGGGCTCTTTTTGGAAGGAGTACAAATACAAATACATACAGTACAAATATATACAAAGTAATACAAAATGTAAGGTTTTGCAATCCCAAACTGAGCCTTAAGTTAATTGAATGAAAAGTTTGGTTTAAAGTTTCTTGGATAAGAGTATATCTTCTTTCTCTCTGTTGGTGCAATGCTTCTTCACTTTTTTTTTATCATTCTTTTCTCTTGCAGATGCTCTTTGTTTCTTAACTGGTCATGTGCACATTGTAAATGTACTTTAGGCTCTCCTTGAATGACCCTTTAAAACTTACATAAATGTTAACTTCTAGGAGCCCATCATCCCCTTATCACCACTATTCAAAGTTGTGTTAGCACTGAGAAATTAGGGGTAAAGAAATGAATGCACAAAAAAAAACATGTTTTGAGGATTAAAATCAAATACATTATTGATTAAAGATGATGGTAGAAATGCTAAAAGAAACTGAAACACAGAATTTAATAACTAACTCAGAACTTTAGTGCCCATCAACTTATTGATAAACTTTGAGGTTAAGCCAACTAAACTAATGAATCAGATTACATATCCTTGGTAATAATCTAGGTCTTTGTACTGAATGCATGTCCAATCTAAGCCTTCTAAGGATAAAAGCACATATAGCTTCATTCACCCTTCCATGAAGATGGATCTGGTGTCTCCACTCCTACTGTAGTATATGAATTGTTTGGGTATCGGTCACCTTTAACATCTGATGAAGCTAAAGACTCAAGTTCAATCATTTCTTCTGGAGTTAATTTTATGGATAAAGCTCCAATGTTTTGGTTGAGGTTTCCAATCTTGGTGGTGCCTGGTATGGGACAAACATCACTTCCTTGATGATGGAGCCATGCCAATGCAAGTTGAGATGGAGTGCATCCTTTTCTTACAGCAATATCATTTACCTTCTCAAATACATAGTTGTTATGATCAAGATTCTCAGGCTGGAACCTTGGTAGAATCTGCAACACGTGTAGTGTATTGACATTTGAGTGATATAAAGTTACAGAAAAGAACATGTACACACGCATATATGGAAGAAGATTTAACCAATTGTTATTGAATCTACCTTTAAAAAAAAAGGTTAGGAGGACATTTAAAATTAAAAGCACTAACTTCCAAAGTTTTTAAAAATTTTCAGCTATTTGAGGAAAGGGTACTTTGAATAATTTAAGGAATTTTTTTTCATATCATGAAATATAGAATAAAAGGAAAATTTGACACTCAGAACAGTATAAAATAAGGTTAAGGTTTAAGAAACGAAAAAAATTGTGAAAATAAAAAAATATAAAATGAAATGCCTATTTTGGAGTAAAGAAGCAAAGTCATTGCTCATTACTGTTTGAATATGTATCAAGTTCCTATGTTTATGGTGTCACCTTTGTTTGCTTAGTAAGTGGCATCTTCCAAAGAACAAATCCTTTGATACGTATAATGTATAGATACATCTAGAACATTTTAATTATCTTACATAGGAACATGAAAAATTTTAGTTTATTTTGAGTTTGTTAAGGTTAATCTAAAATGTGATCTAGATAAGTTACCACTATATTAGACCCTATACTTCCATTTGTGATACATTCTAATGAAAATGCAAAAAAAAAAAAAAAATCAATACCATTTATAATACTACTACAACAAATCAATGTTTTTTGAATTGAAATGCATGAATGAGAAAATATATACAAACCTTCCGGAAGTCCTTATCACCAAAATTTTCAACAACCTTAGGCCCTGATGAAAAAAAGCCTCTTCCTAGAGGACTGTATGCGACAATTCCTATACCAAGTTCTCTGAAATAAAGTTGAAATTAGAACCATGTATGCAATAATATCTTATCCATGCAGGGTTGGTATATTTATCTCACCTACAAGTAGGAATTATCTCTTTCTCTGCATCCCTTGTCCATAATGACCACTCTAATTGCACAGCTGTTATTGGATGCACAGCATGTGCTCTTCTGATTGTTGAAGCAGAGGCCTCAGATAGTCCTATATATTTTATCTTTCCCTCTGCAATTAATTTTTTGAGCTCTCCCATCTTATATAGAAAATGGAAAATTGTGTTAGAAAGAAAACAATTGCTAATGATATCAAAATTTCTGTTAAAGAAAGAAAAATAGAACATTGGGTCAGTATCTTGCAACTTGAGCAATTACAACAAAAAATGATGTAATCCAAGCAATTATGACTTGATCCCCACCACCAGTGTACCCACCTAGGAAATTTTCTAAAAAGATCATGATAATTGATGAAGTTAACCATTCAATGGTGGATTCACACACATCTTCTTTAAGCTTGTTCAAATACAGGTAAAGCAAAGTTTAATTGTAGCATCTTCTTTAAAAAGAAAAGGCAAGAGAGACACTTGCATATGAATATTGTGTAATAATTATAACAAGTTTGAATAAGAAAATAATTGCTCTGATTTTATCCACTGTTATTGTTCTTAATGAGTTCATATCTGCTGCAATCAATTATACAGGATATGTGTGATTGGCCAATAATATAGAACACCTTATCTGCTAACATAAAGTTCAATGGAGTTCTAAACTGGAAGCAAGATACCAAAATTTTCTATTAAATTATATCCTCTATGGTGGTAGTCGCAAATTAAAATAAATCAGCTAAAGAAAAGGATTCAATTCAATTTCCTTCTTTTTTTTTTTCTTTTTTGCTTTTATAGTCACGGACCTTTTTCTATTTATCTTTGGCTACTTCAACAAAATTTAAAACCGGTAGCCATGGTTTCAAGACGCACGTGCTCTGTGGGTGGGTATATCCATTTACTTTAGTTGAATGCCACGTGTAAATGTATGTGCAGGAAAGAAGAAATATTAAAAGATTTAAGAAGTAGAAAATAAGTACATGTTTGCAATCCAAACGGATTGGCCAAACCGTCTTTGAAGACGGTACCCTCCTCGAACACCGTCATCTTGTGTGTGCATCCTGTATTCGTGTGGATAGAAATCGTTTCTTTTCATTTTTCCATGGAGTTTGACCTATCTCTCTCCCTCTCTCTCTCTCTCTTCTCTGAAATCTCAATTCCCAAATCACGACTATGCGTGCTCTCTGTTAGCCATCAAAATTCTAGCTATTCGTGGCAGTAGGAATTAGAAAACTGACTCACCGTGACTTCAATGGGAACTTGGGCATCGATCCGGTGCTGATAATAGAGATCGATACAATCGACTTGAAGCCTCTTCAAGCTGTCCTCACAGGCTGCCCTCACATACGCCGGATCCCCTCGAATATCTACCTTCCAGTCGCCGATGAAGTTTATCCCGAACTTCGTTGCTAACTCAACCTTCTCTCTCATCCCTTTCAGAGCCTGTCCATATTCCAGAATAATCAACAACAACAACAACCAAAAAAAAAAAAAAATCAAAACAATTAGAAGCAGAAAGCATACCTTCCCAAGTAGAATTTCGTTGGTGAAGGGGCCGTAGACGTTGGCGGTGTCAAGGAAGGTGATGCCATTGTTGATGGCATGGTGGATGAGAGCGATCATGTCTGCTTCTGGCTTCGGAACGCCGTACGAGGCGGACATGCCCATGCAGCCCAATCCCTGGGCCGACACCTCTAGTCCTTGAGAACCCAACTTCATTCTTCCAACACTTCCCATTCCGACGACTCAATCCGACAACTTCCTCTAGCTGGGTGGGCACTGAGACTCTGCTCTGAGTCTGTGAGTCTGATCTCACTTATTTCCGTGGTTTTAATTTTCTATCCCAATATATATGCCGAACTCCTCTATTCCCATATTGTTCCATATAATTTGGGTATGGGCCTGATTCCAATCTGACGTTAAAAGAGAGTCCTTACTTGAATCATATCCCGTGGGCCATAGAAAATGACAAAAGATTAAGAGATAAAAGTTTAACGTAAGCGCCAACGTCTGCGCTTGGAAATTCATGTGTTCCAACTAAAATTTTGACCGTAAATTTAACATAGTGGAAAAGGATTTCAGGAAGTTTTATTTATAAATAAAATTGAAGATGTAGCTTTATCACATTTCCAATTAAGTGGTGTTCATTTAATTTCAACTCAAGTATTACGACTGCGCTTGGAATTTCATGTGTTCCAACTAAAATTTTGACCGTAAATTTAACATTTAAAATTGGAGATGGAGTTTTATGAAATTTCCAATTAAGTGGTGTTTATTTTAGTTAATTCAAGTATTCTTTTTTGGGATTATGTCTAGTTTATCCAATCACAATTTAAGTTGTATTTTAGTGAGATTGTCTAATTTTCTATTATCTAGATAAATTTGAAAAAGAACTTTTTTTTATTAATTTTTATTGGTTTATTACTATTTTTGTATTATTTTTAGGTAAAATTATAGAAAAGCATATGCTTAAAACAATTTTGTAAACCACCTTTGTGTTTTGACCCTAACAAAGGCCTCTTTTATAGTTTTGAGAAAAAAGTGCAAATACCTCCTTTCTCTTAGCTTTTCGATAACAAAGACATTGAAGTATTATCATTGCTAATACATTATCATACATAATTTAAAGTTTCTACCTTACTCTTACTAATTTATTTTTTCAACTAAATTTCAAAGAACAATTCTCCTTACTCTTCTTGGACAAAATAAGATAAAAAGGCTGAAGTGAAGTAGAATTAATGCATTACATCAACATTTTTTTATTTGGAATGCTAACGAAAGAAAGGCATTTGCATCTTTTCTCAAAACAATAGGGGAGGTTTTGTTAAGATCAAAACACCAGGGAGCTTTATACGATTGCTAGAAAACCCAAAGAGGTTTTTATACTTTTCTGTATTTTTAAATGAATTTAAATTGATTTTAAAATAATTAAACTATATTTAAAATTAATAATTTTTAAAATTAGTAAAAATTGAATTTATTTAAGTGTATTAAGTTTTTATTAAATTTAAATTCCTTATGAAATTCATATAAATTTTTATTTTCAGTGGAACTTAAGTTAATAAAATTTAATTATAAAACTAATAATTGTTTGATAATTTTGTATTTGTTTTATATTAATTTTAAATTGATATTAGTTTTTTATTTATGTTATTCATTTAATTAATTAAATTCTTTTTATTATATTTGTAGGTACATAGTGATTGCACAAACCATCAAAGTACAAAAGATACCAAATTGATACCACATGGACGCCTGCTATGAGTTCATAACTCAACAGTTACTTGTGATGAGCTTATAACTCATCGAACGTCAGCGATGAACATATGACATAGCGCACATTCGTGATAAACTTTTACCCAACACAACTCAAGATAAACCTTAGCTAATATAAACCCATGACGAAGTTCAGATGCACACGGTTTTGTAATAAACTTTGAATGTGTGCAGCTTTGTGATAAACCTCGAATACACACGGTTCTGTAAAGAACTTCAGATACGTGCGGTCTTGTGATGAACCCAAAATCATTACAGAACCACGGGTCACTATGAACCGAAGTTAAATATCGGCTACACATGCAACTTTTAAGTTACGCATGTGATAAGGCACCACGTAGGTTAAGTAAAAATGCGTCCGCTAAGCAATGATGTCACTAGCGCTATGTTGGTTAAGTAGGTCATGAAAGGAAGTAGCACACACGGGTTATGAAAAGCCTCAGACGAAAGGAAAGTTCATCCTTGAGAGATCTCATAAGACGTGTGGCAAAACCCTAGTAGTGCTCTTTAATGACCGACAACAAATCTAATATTCCTTTTCCTAATGGGAATACACTTTTGACTCCTTCCTTTCGAGTATTTGGGATCCCTTCTTATAAATGAGGGTCCTTCTCATAGCGGATTCATTCATTCAATCATAGGATCATCCACTCACTCTACTCGGCCGTCTCATCACTCCCATTTCCCCCAGCTTCCCAATTGACTCCTTGCGTCCAGTCTTCCTTTGCCTTTCAAGGTTACCACTCCCACGTAGCTTGACCCCCTTACTTACATTAGAATATTTGGTTTATCCTTGATCACGAAGGATGGCCACCCGTAGAATCAACCTTTCACCCATCCCTGAAGATCACAACAACATCCCGGAGAATACCATTCCAGAGGATGGAAATCAATATGAAACAGAGATGGTAGACCAGGTCGACATTGAGATCTTGTTAAACAATGTCTATGAGTTTGAAGCTCGATTCGACCGAATAGAGCAGATGTAGAATGAAACAAGGGCTTCCCTACAGATCCTCCTCCAACAATCGACCTAGATCGAACAATCCCCCTTCACCCGGACCGCCGCTCCTGCAACCGTCCCCACCAGCCATCACCCCTCCAACCCTAACCCCACCATACCGAAGCAGCCTACCAGGACTAACCCGGTACCCATGCAGGCCAGCCAACCCACCATAGGGCAGTCTAGAATCCCCCCTCAGGTGGACCCAATGGCAAAAGTCCCGCTTAGCTGGGATGAACTAAGAGAGTATGTTCAGGGACTGGTGGTGGAGAGCCGAAACCAAGCTCAAGCTTCAGTCATTTTGCAAAAACCCTACTCTGACCGGATCTTACATAAGCCTTGCCCTACTGGCTACACTCCTCCCCAATAGTGGTCGTAGTACGACAAACAGAAAGGGAGCCCGCAGGAACACGTGAATAAGTTCAAGAATGTCCGCCCTGGGATCCTTCGCTCTCGATGGGGATGTGAAGATCTGCAAGTTCTCCAAGTCTCTGATGGGGCCGGCGTACACTTGCTTTGTTAACCTTACTGCCGAAAGCATTGACTCATGGGCCGAATTGGCCAAGAGATTCCTATCAAAATGGTTCACCTTAGAGAGGAAGTTGACGATGGCCAACCTATGTAACACAGAGCAGTGCGCAATGGAAGAGCTCCTGACCTACGTCATGAGGTTTTAGAAGTTGACACATTCTGTCTTCGACGAGCACGCCACTAAGAAAAACTTCATCGAGCAATGCGTATAAGGGGTGCAGCCTGCCTACTGGATAGGCATTGAAAATGTAGAAGTCAACACACTCAGTCAGTTGTGGAGATGCGTGGAGAGAACGATGCGCATGGTTAGGAATACTTCATCCCAGTCTATGCCAGTTTTGGGACAATATGGAAGGAACGAGGCCTATGTAGTTGATCGGAAGCCTCGTAACAATGGAGGGCCCAGGCAGGGGTCCTATTACTGTAACAACCCCAGGGCAACAGGAGTAACTTGTTGATCCCTCCTCCTTTTCCCTACACCAAGGAGGAGGTAGCGAAGATCATGAACAAGTTGGTCGAGGACAGGGTGATCAACCTACCACCACCACCACCACCGGGACTTGACCCGAAGAAGGAGAGGCGCGGAGGAAGATGGTGCAACTTCCACCAGTCGCCACATCACAATTTAATGGATTGTTTTTCCCTAAGGAGACTATTCTTACAGAAGGTAAAATTAGATGACTTTATAAAAGGGAACCCAACGCAGGTAGAAACCAACTCCCTCCCAACTCACACTCAAGGGGGAAGTATTAATGTAGTTGGAGCACCGGGCCAGTATTAGCCTGATAAGCTGATAGAAAGATTCGAACAGAGTCCGAAGCTCGAACAGTTTTTCAACAGACAGGGAGCTAGTACCAAAACGAGGAGGTTGGCCATCAGAACATTGGCAGAAGCATTCAAAAGGTCACTAGAGCTGCACCGACCTTACCGAACTAGCATAGAGTTCACGGAAGATGACATGCTAGCTACTGACCCCCCACCACAATCGGCCTTTGTACGTCATAGCAAGGGTGGAGGTCTTCAAGATGAGAATGTCTATGATTGACCCTAGGAGCTCTATGAACCTGATTTCCGTTCAAACATTAAAACTGATGAACATATAGAAGGAGACTGTTAAATGTTTGCCCATGGAGGTCAAGGTAACGCGTCTATCACGGAGGGGTCCATCGAGATACAAGTTGCAATCGGGTCATTCTCCATCATGTAAGAGTTTCAAGTGATCTCAGGGAAGACCACCAATCATACCCTGCTGGGGTGACTATTGATACAAGGTCTGGCCCTGGTCTCGTTAATGTACCATCAATGCATAAAGGTCAAGCACAAAGGACGTGTAATAAGGATTCCGATGACCAAAGTCCCTTTTGACAGGTTAGAGACTCACTTGCAAGATGTGATCTACTGTACAGAGCTAGCCAACGAAGGTGAAACAAGAATAGCCATAGTGGAGGGACTGCAATTATCGAGCCTTACGCAGAGCAAACCTTCAGCGATGCTGGAAAAGAAGAAGAGGACTAGATGTGTGCAGATGACGGTGACGATGGAAAGAGCTATTGCACCATCGTTGCGAACTACGAGGATGAAGAATTGTCGGCGACCAAAAAGGCCATCCCTAAGGTATGATTTTATTATTAACTTCAAGGTATGATTCATCCTATGATATTCATGTTGTGTCTACTAGAATTTTTTGCGAGATGTAACTGTTAAGCGGCTTTGCCAAAAACTTATATATGTTCTAGCCATATGAGTATATCATCTGCAAAACATGAGCTCTGAGTGGAACAATCGTAACTTTATCTTAATCATGATTGCAAACAATGTTTCAACCATAACTATTTCATTGGACCTTTTTCACAAAAGAACATCATGGTGGTCACATCACAGAAAGACACATCGCAACTCAAACAAGAACCACATACATCAAAGGTATAATGCTAAAATATGTTACACACATAAATAATGATCAATTTGAAATATTAAAACCTACTCACGATAATAGGAACAGAAGGGAGAAACTATAGAGTTTTGCGATGAAATCTAAGCACCTCTTAAATGCAAGCGAGACTCCATCGATGCAATGAAAGAACCACTAGAAGAGATCAACATGGCCGTAGAGGGGACAGAGAAAAGGCCAATGTATATATTAACCAAACTAGGACTAGAAGATAGGGAAAAGCTAATCGCATTGCTGAAGGGTAAGGACTTCTCCTTATCGAAAAATATTAGGACCCGTTTAAAAGAAAATGGACTAATCTGTGTGCATTTTCACAGAAACCCAAGATATTTTCGCTATCCTATTTTATTCTCTATAGTGACAAATGAAATGGTCACTATAACCCTAACATTAGTAATGGATTTTATAGGCTATAGTGACGCCACTTGTAGTGACGGATGAAATTTCATCATTTGTTCATCACTATAGATCCTATATTTATGAATTTTAAGTCCATAGTGACAGATTTGGTCAATCACTAAAACCCTTTTTTTCTTGCATTGTATTGAATAAGGACTGTTAATGAATGTTCACATAAAGGACCAAGTCTTGGTCGAGGTATACGTGGATCAAGCCTAGACCTAACACATTGATATCCTCCCTACTTTCATGCAGGAAGAATGGCTCTTGGCAAAAGCCAAAATTTCACAGGAATCCATAATGATAAATTGGCTTTTGGCTAAAGACAAATTTTCATAGGGATCCTTATTGAAATACCAAATTTTCATAGTGTTGTTCACCATTTGAATCTTCTGTGGAGCAACATACAAATACCCAATTGTTGCTCAATCCCCTCTCTAACCCACTTATCAAACTCCAAATACCCGATCAGATCTCATCAATCTCTTTAGAATGTGCCAACACACTATGAAACCAAATTTCAACTCAAATACCCTTAAATCTTTGTTAAGTCTACAAGATTCACTTTCGATGGACCCAATTGCACTACATCACCACACCCGTTGCCCGATCAAACTCCATCACATGAGACAAAACCTATAAACAACCAATCACACCAAATTTCAGGCCGAAATTGTTTGATTTCACCATTTATCCATCAGAGGTTTCACTTCAATGCATTTGACACTACGACACTTCTCGACCCTAAAACCTACGATCCACATGTCCCCAGCATGATTAAACCCTCCCAACAGTCCCGTAATCCAAATCCATGTCACTCAACAAAGTCCAATTTAAAATTCCCTTATTTACCAATCCATTAAACCAAGATTCCATTTTAAGACCCCTCATTGGACAAAATACTCACAACCTAGATCCTCACAATTCCCATACCCCTAAAGCCATCAGACACTTCCATTAGACTGTAAGGACCCCATGATACCCATCCAACAAATTTTAGAACCAAAAAAATTCCAAATTTGTCCCTCATTTAGAAAGATTCCAAATCAACTACACCCATCACCAACTACTCTGAATTATAAATTTTCATCACGACACCACTCCCAATGCACCCAAACCTCACCAAAACTTTCATCAACCACCTGATTGAACCCGACAAATTTCAGGCCCAAAATATCAATCTTGCCCCTCATCCAAAAATATTCCAAATCAACCACTCTCGTTACCTGACACTCTCCAAATCATAGATGCCCATCATGACACCACTCCCAATACACCTAAACCTCACCATAACCTCCATCATTATCCCAATCAACCACCCGTCGAATTTCAAATCCAAAAAATACCCATTTAGTTCATCGTTTCAAAAGATTCCATATCAATCACTCTCATTGCTTACTACTCTCCAAATCCAAGATCTTCATCGAGATACATCATCCAAGACCCCCAAAACCAACCAAAACCTCCATAAAATTCCTGATCAACCACCTATCCAACTTTAGACCTCAAAATGTCCATTTTTCACTTCATCCAAAAAGAATTCAAGCAAATGATCCTCATTGGCCGACACTCTCCAAACCAAAGATCTTCATCGAGACACATCATCTAGGAACTTTAAAACCTACCAAAACCTCCATCAACATCCTGATCAACCATCCATCCAACTTCAAACCTTAAAATACCCATTTTGTCATTCATCCAAAAAGATTCCAAACCGATGATCTTCATTGGCTACCACTTTCTAAATCCAAGATCTTTATCAAGACACACCATCTGTCCAATTTCAGATCTCAAAATGACAATTTTACCCTCTATTTAAAAAGATACCAAATAAACCATCCTTATTGACTAAATTCAAGAACTACGTCGTAAATCACCAAACCAAATCAAAATCCCCATTAACCTCCCGATTGATGATCCATCACATTCTAGACCCTAAAATGACCATTTTACCATTTGTTTAAAAAGATTCCAAATAGATAATCATCGTTGCCCGATACGTCCGATCTTCAAGTTATTCGCCATCATACATCATTTAACACCTCCAAACCCCATAAAAACCTTCCAATTGATGATCCATCACATTCCAAAACCTAAAACGACCATTTTACCCTCTGTAAATAAAGATTCCAAATAGACAGTCCTCATCTCCTGCTATGTCCAATCTTTATGTTATCTACCATCCTGCATCATTCAAGACCTCCAAACCCCATCAACCTCCTGATCGATTATCCATCACATTTTGAACCCTAAAATGACCACTTTACCCTTTACTTTAAAGGATCCCAAATTGACCATCATTACCGCTCGATACTCTCCAAATTCAAGATATCCATCATCACACATCATCTAACACCTCTAAACCATATCAAAACCCCTCGATTGTCAATCCGTTCAACTTCAGACCTTAAAATAACCATTTTACCCTTCGTTTATAAAGATTCCAAATCAAGGGCTCTCATTAGCTACTACTTTCCTATTTCAAGATTTGTATTGCATTACACCCTCAGACACACCTAGGCCATGCCAGCACCTTCTTAAACACCCGGACAAACCCTCCTCAATTTTTTTAAACCCAAAATGACTATTTTAACCTTTCATCGAAAAAATCCCGATTTGACAACACACATTGCTCGATACACTACAAATCACGATTTCTCACTTTGACACACCCCTTGAGGCCATCAAACCCCATCATTACCCTTTTCGGACACCTTAGAACCCCCTTGGAATTTTTTATTACAAAATTCCCCATTTTACCCCTCCATCTACAAAGATTCTAATTCGTGCGATTTCGTTATTCGAGATAAACCGTAACATTTTGAGTTTTAATCTCAGCCCTTGAATCTTGCACATCACACCCCTTAGATTTTCCCTTTCATTACAAACCCCCATCTTTTTTTCACTTAAGTCCCTGCACATTTCTAAAAATCACCCAGAACCCCCATCTACCCTAGATGCAATCTTAGCTTATCTAAATCCCCTTGGCTTCTCCACCCTAGGATTGTCCTAATCATCATTTAGCACTCCCAAAACCCTATCCACTCCTCTTTCCAGTCCCTCTCAACGATTTCAATCAAGCAATTTTGATTTCAAATTTTGAATTTTAAATTTAAAATCCCCTCTTTTAAACATTAAAGGAAAGGAGCCAAGGGATTGGAAATCATGGGGAGCTGTCCCTAAGACCACAAATTCGGTCAAAGTTGGAGGCCTAATGAGGAAAAAGAAAAAAAAGGAAAAAATGATGAAACTCTAGGAAAGCCCCACCTGTTAGACTAGAACTAAAGCATCCCAACCTTCCATCCTTGTTAAGCCTTACACCTAAACCCTAAAAAACCCTAACCAAGACCAAACTAAACCCTAACCAAACTCCCCCCATTTGGTTCTAACCTAACCAAGTCATCCCAAACCAACCTAAATCGAACCAAACTAGCCTAACCCCATTCGGTTTAAACAAAAACACAACAAAAAAAGGGAAAAAGAACCTTGACTAAAACCCCAAAAGCCAAACTAACCCAAGGGGGACTCTCTCCCACACTCTCTTCTCTCCAAGACTAATTCCCCTCAAGCTCTCACCACCGAACCACCTTCCCCATCCATTTCCTTCCTCCTCTCTTCTTCCTCTCCCAAGGGCCAAGACCTCCATAGACGAACAAGCTCTCCGACTTGACTAACTTTTCATCCTCTCCCTCTTACTATTCTCCCATCTTCTCTTCTCTCCCAAGAACATAGCCATCGAATCCTAGCCTCTCTCCCATCTCCAACACCAACGAACTCCTGCTTCCTCCATTAATGAACCAGCTAAGGTCCACCTCCACTAGTCACCTCCCTCTCCATCACTCATTCCCATCCACTTTCTTCTCTCAACCAAGAAAAAGGAACTGAAGAAGGGATCCCCATTTGGATAAAGAAAGCAAGGAAAAAGAAAGAAGGAAGTGAAGGGATCAGCCCTTGGCCATTCATCCAAGATAACTCACCCTTCAGTTAGAAGAAAAGGGAGGAAGAAAGAAGAAGAAGAAGAATAAAGAAAAGAAAAAGAAGGGCATCGATGCCCAAGGAAGAAGAAGAAGAAACCCCATAAGGTTTCCTCCATTTCGGCCAAGGTACAAACCCCTCAACAGCTCCATCCCCTTCCTCCTCTCTTATCCTTCACATACTTGAACCAAAACTGGATAAACCTACTGAACCTCTCTATAGAACCAAACCTAGGACCCTCTCCTCTCCATTATTTTCTTCCTCTCTTCCTTTCATTCCCTCTTCACTCTCTTCCTTCTCGTCTAAAAACCGAACCAGCCATCACCCCTACCTCTATCTCTCCCCATCCATACATTAACATAACCAAACTCCTTTAATCTCCCTCCATCCATTCCCTCATTCCACTTTATTCAAAGAGAAAGAGGAAATCCAGCTCAATAACACTGGGGTCAAATTTGCCCAAGAAAGAAGAAGAAAGAAAATCAAGAAAAATGGATGAAAAAGTAAGAAGAACATAGGAGGAAATCGAGCCAATCTCCCCATCTACCCGATCCAAGTAAGACAAGAGGATTAGAAAAATTTCAGCAAAATCTTCTTCAATCTAGCTCATCCCCATGTATTTGACAAAAGGCCACAAAGAGGTGAGCTTCCTCACCACATTTTCCTTTTATTGTTGTTGTTTATTTTTTGTTTGAATATGTTAATCTTCAAGTTAGTTTCCTGTTTTTAGCATTGTTTATGTTGTTTATTCAATGATATTACACTTTGTTTGACAATTAATGTCATGGTAGTAAAATATAGGGAACATTAGTATGAATTATTTGAAGATTTGAATGGGCATTACATGTCTTTGTGAATGTATTTTTTTCAGCACAATGTAAATAACTTGATGTTGAAATCTCTGTCTTCTTAGTTTGCAGGTTAGGTTCTACTTGATATAGAGATAATGTGTATGCTTCTTACAATATGTTATAAGTAGTTGAATATCTATATTGTTTAATGTTTTTTTAATTCCTTAGTTTTTAGATTTAATTTCACATGATTTAGGATTGATATGCATGCTTTTTTATTTTATTTGGTTTGTCTACTTAAGTGAAATATTAGGTTGAGAATTGCCTTAGATGAGATTGCTTGTAGAGGATTAACTCCCTTGGGGTTTGGCTCATTCCATCTGCTTAGTAGGAATGAAAGGAGCCTTGGGTAAAGAGGGAGCATGACATGTAGTTGTCAACTCCTTTGCTCCTCTAAGGGTTTCTCTTACCCAAACGGGGAATGAGAAGTTTGAATCACTTGGAAAACTACCCCACAATGACCATCATCTTTGGTAGACAAATTCACTAGCACTCTTGTTGGCTTAATCCCTTCTATCTTTTTTTCACTAATTTAGGGGAGTGGTACTACATATTGAATATGGAAGAGGGGTGTCTAACACCTTTAATCTCTCTCCCTAAAAGTACCTAGAATAGCCTTACTTTGGGAAAATGAGTCACTACATGCACTCTTGAACATGGGAGACCCATCACTTCCATATTCTTTGCATTGATGGGTGGAGGCTCCTCTCATAGCCATGAAGTGGCACCCAATTTCAATGGAATGTTCACAATTAAAGAAAAAAATAATGTTTGTCAAAAAAAAACAAATGGTGTAGGTGGGTGAAGGGATGAGAGATCCATCATATGGTTAGCCGAACCCTGCAGGAAGGTAGGGCGAAATTTCAAAAATTTCTCTCTCCCATGTGGGAATCATATTCCCTGTTTTAGAAAAACTCCATTTTTCAATGATCAATCTTGATCCAAGAACCGAACTAGATCTGAACCAAAACATTAGGAGAGGAATATACCTGATACGAAGAAACAATATCTTCCAATGACACAGTGCATGATGGAGCAGAATCAACATTGTTCTTCCAAAGAACCAAATCCTTCACCAAGAATTCGTTGGAGGGTAGGTGAGCACGACTCCCAATCAGTTTTTCACCAAAAACTGATATCAAAATGCTTCTTGATCGCTCCTACAACAATGGTGGTCGAACTGGCTATGGCGACAACTGGAGGAGAACGCAGGGAGAAAATGGCGCATTCACACTGGAGCTGTCTTCTCTGTGTAAACTGAGACCTGATCTCTGGAATTTGGAATGGGATGAATGGTTCGCCCCCTCCTCCTTTTATAGCCTTAAAGATAGCTCCTAATCTCATTAGGAGTTTCCTAATCCAAATCTGTATTTGGATAAGGAGTTCTCTTTAAGAGATAAGAATAAAACATTATCTTATCTGCATATTAGATTAGCTCTCTACTAATCTCATTAGGAGGTTTCTAGATCCAAATTTGTATTCAGATCTAGACTCTCTGAGTGGATAGGGTAAGACCCTATCCTATCTGCTGATCCAATCACAGATCCTCCCCTCTCTTTAATTAGTCTAACTAAACCAGTTCGAAATGGGCTTTAGGCCCAATAGGTCTGTGTGCTCATTAACCTTCCAAATTGCTGCCTAGTTGGGCTTCCTTGTATGGCTTGGGACACAAACATTGATCTACACGTCAGTTACATGGGTTCAGCCTAGCCTCTGTTACAAGGCCTGGCCGAATTCACTGAAAAGACAGTGAACCCCCTGAAGCCCATGACATGGGCTCCAAATGGGCCCAACACATACACTAAGTGGTCCCTGGGCCAAGCCACCTTATAAAAACTCAAGGACTGTGGGCAAATGCAAGATTAGCCCATCAGGTATTACCCTCAATGGTCTTACACTTAACCTCTCAGTCCATAATGCTCAAACACAGCACGACAAGAGAGGACCAATCCCTCGGCTGCAAGGAACAGTGCTGCACTCTCTACTCACATGGATCCCGGGAATTAAAACATTTTGCAAACATATTGAAACCATAATATATATATATATATATATATATATATATATATATATATATATGTATATCCGTATATAAATATATTTTGCAAAACAAATTTCAACGATTGATATCGGATGCCGGCAGTCTTGGTTTCCATCAAAGAGTGCATCCCCAATCATTACCTTTATTCGACAAAGGGGTTGATCCTGTCACTATGATCACCCATTCAGATGAATTCTCAGACTGTCCCAACATATCCAGGTTTTGACCCTCACTAAGGATCTCACTGATTGGCATATCAAAGACAGCCCAATCCGACACCAAGTGCAGTTTCATAATCGAGTCTAGGGGTCAGGTGTAACTTTCCAGTTTTGCCCCCTAATCACCAAGGTCCAGGGCAATACTGAAAATCTGGTTTGGTTCAGGGTTTCAAGTAAACCTACACCGCATGTACCTCGGGTCTCACCCTGGAAACTGAGACAGCCCACCCCAACACTTGGTGGCACATCGGTGTCAGCCTTAGTAGGATAAATCTCCCCAGACTTATCCAACGGTTGTGAACATTCTAAATTAACACGAGTCTCATAAGTGTCCAGTTTAAGGGTATTACACAGAAACACACCACTATAACATGAATCAAATATGTACTTTATTCATTTACAATAAATGTCATAATGTACATCAATCTTATTGGAGTTAAGGGCATACACTGTCTAATAGTGGGATAGTAAGGCAACGAAAGTTGGTCTCCCTAAAAGACAAAGGATGATTAGGAGTGTGTGGGAAGAAGGACAGGCCCTGATGAGAAGGGAGGAAGTTGGCAAGGGAAGTTGGAAGGCAAGGATTCTCTTAGTGCTCTCTAGACAATCTCTCACGTGGAGGCCCTCAGTCGTCCTCCCTTTTTGATGGTGATAGGGCGAGACTATAAAGCGAGACAAGAAAATGATAGGAAAGAAACTTCCCTATTTTAGAGAGGCAGCCTTGATTCTTCAATTATTTATAGTGGGTAAGTGTTTTAGGGTTTCACCATGTGTCCCATGAGAATCTCTTGGGATTAGGATTTCCTGTTTCCAATGACTCTCATGTGGGCTTGCTTATGGCTACAGCCCTTTACTATCACTCATAATCACGTGTTGGGTACAAGGTCCTTTGGACAATCGCACGACTTGTAGGCTACAAAGTGTCATCGTGGCTGCCTATACAACGTATTCTACTATCAGGCTCATATGGAAAATAAATGAAATCAAGAGCATTATAAGTGGCATTGTAATTCTTGCATGTTCCTAGATCATTGTAGAGTCCTATGATTAAACTTTGTAATATCTATGGCAATGGATATAGTGTTCCTCGCAGATTATATTCTGGTCACTTTTGCATTGCTATGTAGCTTATCACAGTCCTTGTGACACTAGTATAAATCTACTTACACATGGGATTGAAAAACTCATTTTACCTAAAGCCATGGAGCTATTCTTGCACATGTGAATGAGAGAGAACATAGAGAGCCATTGGGAAAAGAGAAAGAAGAATGTAAAAGACCCTTTAAACCTTTTGGAGAAAGAAAGGCATGAATATGGAAGCGAAAAAAGAATGTTTGTAAGAAAAATCAGGGGATTGAAAAGCTCGTTTTACCTAAAACTTAAAGTTGTTCTTGTGCTTGTGAAACAAGAGAGAGCAAAGAGAGCAATTGGGGAAGGATAAAGAATTACAAAAATGATGATCTAGGGCTTTTCTTCAATTCCAAAATCTATTTTACTGTGAAATTAAGTAATTGCCCATGCTTACACATGTAAAATGGGCGTATGTGTTCATAATTTTAAGGCCACCATAGAAAGAATCATGATTCTCAAAAGTGAAAATTTTCACTTCTAAGAATCCTGCCTTCGGAGTGAAAAATTCCAACTAGAATTGGATGAAAAATATAGATCGATTGGCCCTAAACGGAATTCCCATTTGGAGAATTATCAGAATTTGCTAGAATCGATTCTCCAAATGGATGCCAAATGAGGCCTTTCTATATGTTATTTTTCCTTATATGTTTGTTATTTACAACAAAAAAAACACTTTTGTGATTCTCCAAATCGATGGCTATTCATAAAATTTTATGAGCTGACCAAACTGGGCCAACTCGACTCAAGATGGTTGGTTCTGAAAAGAGGTTAGTCGGTTTAAGGGCATGTTCACTTCCTCTTAGCTCTTATCTCTTAAGAGGAATCTTCCCTTGAATATAAGCATCTCTTCCCCCCCCCCCTCTCTCTCTCTCTCATACTTCCCTTCTTTATACTAATTACATTATGGAGTTCATCTTTAATCCTAAAAAAATGATCTTTACTATTTGCCATGCACAATATGTCAAGTAACGTTATTATCTAAAATTAAATTATTACATTTTAGCATAAATTAATTTTTAAGAGGCTTAAAAAACTTAAAGTAACATAATAATTTAGTTGGCTTTAAAAAAATAAAGTAACATAACTATCCCATAATTAACTTAAAGTAACTTAATTATTATCTAATGATGACTAGATAACTAAATTATCACAATTTTATATTATCATATCATATAATTAAATTATCAAAAACTAAATTTCATTTAACTAAATTAATTAATTAACCTTTACTAACCTAATAATATAGTTAACATTAATTTATTATTAACTTAATTCCTTTATTTAATAAATTATTAACCCATTTACTAACCAAATAAAGCACTAGGGGTGCAACTCGGGTGGGTTGGATTGTAAGTCAACCTAAGCCAACATAAGTTTAAGCCCAAATTTATCAACAGGCGCAACCCGAGCTTAACCCAACACAACTCAAATTAGGCTCAAGTTGAACTGGGTTAATTGGGCTTGGTTGGATTGGTTGAGTTTAAAAACATTAGGCTTATGTTTTTATATACTCATCTTTTATTATCTTTTTTTGAGCTTTATGACTCAAATTAAGAGTAAAAATCATTGAGAATATGTATAAATTCTCCTTTAGAAATATACATATACATTGAAAAGATATTTTTTACATAAACATAATAGACATATTTATGTATTTGTTTAGACAAGCTTGGATTGGATCAAGCCTAAAAACTATCGAAGTCCTCAACCCAAACCCATCCGAAATTTAGGTTGGACCCGATTTTTTTACCCAACCCCAAATCATATTTAATAAAATCGAACCAAATTCAACCAAATGTGAATAACCCTAGTTGAATCTAATCATTTGATGCAATTCGACACCATCACACTTCCTTGGCACCAATATCGTATCGTTAGATGGATGGATTGATGGACCCCAGTTGGATAGGGCTGTCAATGGGTCAGGTCAACCTAATAGAACCGAACAGACTGAACT